>NC_057798.1:772529878-772735095 GCF_018294505.1 Triticum aestivum | reverse complement strand
GGAAACAGAGGAGCGAGGGGGAGGGAGGTCCAGAGAGCGAGGGAGAAGTGAGAGGGGGTCGGGGCTGCGTGGCGTCGCGGGAGGGACCAGGGAAGGAGGAGGCAGCCAGGCAGGGAGGAGGTGGCCTCCTCGGCCGCGCGCGTGCGAGCACGCAACTGCTCCCACTGGCAAGAGGAAGACGACAGGGGGGGGGGGAGTAGCGGTGGCGGGCTGGGCCGGCTGGGCCGGTTCTGGTGGGCTGCAAGGGTGAGGCCAGGTAAGTCCTTCTCTCTCTCTCTTTTATTTTTTTCTTCTGTTTTGTTTTATTTAATTTCGTTTTGCCACTGTTTTGAATTTTAAACAAATTCAAACAATGCCAAAAACTCCTCTGAATAATTTTATTTGGCTAGATGGACTTTTCCAAAAGCTCATAAAATATTTCAGGGGTATTTGAAATTATATTCTAATTATATGAATATAATTCAAATTCAAATAGCTAATGATTTAAATTCAAAGTCCCAAAAATAAATCCTTAAAAATGTTCAATATTTTGGTTGGGACCAGAACCCTTACCAAAAATTATCAAACATTTAAGAAGAGCCTTTTGGAGCAATGAATGAGATTTCTAGGGTTTTTGCCCCTCTTTTATTTAGGGTTTTGAGGCTTCCAATATTCCTCAATTCAAGTTTCAAAAATATAGACATGATGCACACATGAAGCTAGGCTAGAGCAATGCCAGAAGCTAGGGATGTGACACTTGCCGGTAACGAGATTGAACTAGGTATTGAGATACCGACGATCTAATCTCGGGCAAGTAACATACCGATGACAAAGGGAACAAATGTATGTTGTTATGCGGTTTGACCGATAAAGATCTTCGTAGAATATGTGGGAGCCAATATGAGCATTCAGGTTCCGCTATTGGTTATTGACCGGAAACGTGTCTCGGTCATGTGTACATAGTTCTTGAACCCGTAGGGTTCGCACGCTTAAGGTTTCAATGACAATTATATTATGAGTTTATGTGTTTTGATGTACCGAAGGAGTTCGGTGTCCCGGATGAGATCGGGGACATGACGAGGAGTCTCGAAATGGTCGAGACGTAAAGATTGATATATTGGACGACTATATTCGGACTTTGGAAAGGTTCCGAGTGATTCGGGTATTTATCGGAGTACCGGAGAGTTATGGGAATTCGCCGGGAGAAGTATTGGGCCTTATTGGACCATACGGGAAAGAGAGAGGGGCTGCCTAGGGCAGGCCGCGCCCCCCCCAAGGCCTAGTCCGAATTGGACTAGGGGGAGGGGCTGCGCCCCCTCCTTCCTTCCCTTCTTTCTTCCCTTTCCTTGACTCCTACTCCTACTACATGGAAGGGGGGGGGGGAATCCTACTCCCGATGGGAGTAGGACTCCCCAGGGCGCACCATAGCTGAGGGCCGGCCCTCCCCCTCCTCTCCTCCTTTATATAAGGAGGAGGGGGGCACCCCATAGACACAACAATTGATCTCTTGATCTCTTAGCCGTGTGCGGTATCCCCCTCCACCATAGTCCTCCTCGATAATATTGTAGCGGTGCTTAGGCGAAGCCCTGCGACGGTAGAACATCAAGATCATCACCACGCCGTCGTGCTGACGGAACTCTCCCTTGACACTCGGCTGGATCGGAGTTCGAGGGACGTCATCGAGCTGAACGTGTGCTAGAACTCGGAGGTGTTGTAGTTTTGGTGCTTGAACGGTCGGACCGTGAAGATGTACGACTACATCAACCGCGTTGTTCTAACGCTTCCGCTTTCAGTCTACGAGGGTACATGGACACACTCTCCCCTCTCGTTGCTATGCAACACCATGATCTTGCGTGTGCGTAGGAAATTTTTGAAATTACTATGTTCCCCAACAGTGGCATCCAAGCCTGGTTTTATGCGTTGATGTTATATGCACAAGTAGAACACAAGTGAGTTGTGGGCGATACAAGTCATACTGCTTACCAGCATGTCATACTTTGGTTCGGCGGTATTGTTGGATGAAGCAGCCCAGACCGACATTACACGTACGCTTACGCGAGACTGCTTCTACCAACGTGCTTTGCACATAGGTGGCTGGCGGGTGTCAGTTTCTCCAACTTTAGTTGAACCGAGTGTGGCTACGCTCGGTCCTTGAGAAGGTTAAAACATCACTAACTTGATGAACTATCATTGTGGTTTTGATGCGTAGGTAAGAACGATTGTTGCTCAGCCCGTAGCAGCCACGTAAAACTTGCAACAACAAAGTAGAGGACGTCTAACTTGTTTTTGCAGGGCATGTTGTGATGTGATATGGTCAAGACGTGATGAGATATAAGTTGTTGTATGAGATGATCATGTTTTGTTGAAGTTGTCTCTTTGTTGCATAAGATGCAAGTGCGAAATAATTGCTTTACTTTATCTCTATTTGATAGCAATAGTTGCAAGAGCAATAGTTGGCGAGACGACCATGTGACGACACATTGATATAGATCAAGATGGTGAAGATCATGGTGTCGTGCCGGTGGCGATAGAGATCATGACAGTACTTTGGAGATGGAGATCAAAGGCGCACGATGATCATGGCCATATCATGTCACATATTTTGATTGCATATGATGTTTATCCTTTATACATCTTATTTTGCTTAGTTCGACGGTAGCTTTATAAGATGATCTCTCACTAAATTTCAAGGTATAAGTGTTCTCCCTGAGTATGCACCATTGCGAAAGTTCTTCATGCTGAGACACCACGTGATGGTCGGGTGTGATAGGCTCTACGTTCAAATACAACGGGTGCAAAAAAGTTGCACATGCGGAATACTCAGGTTAAACTCGACGAGCCTAGCATATACAGATATGGCCTCGGAACACTAGAGACCGAAAGGTCGAGCGTGAATCATATAGTAGATATGATCAACATAGTGATGTTCACCATTGAAAACTACTCCATCTCACGTGATGATCGGACATGGTTTAGTTGATTTGGATCACGTGATCACTTAGATGATTAGAGGGATGTCTATCTAAGTGGGAGTTCTTATGTAATATGATTAATTGAACTTTAATTTATCATGAACTTAGTCCTGGTAGTATTTTGCAAATTATGTTGTAGATCAATAGCTCGCATTATAGCTTCCCTATGTTTTTTTATATGTTCCTAGAGAAAAACTATGTTGAAAGATGTTAGTAGCAATGATGTGGACTTGGTCTGTGATTTGAGGTTTATCCTCATTGCTGCACAGAAGAATTATGTTCTTGATGCACCACTAAGTGACGGACCTATTGCAGGAGCAGATGCAGACGTTATGAACGTTTGGCTAGCTCAATATGATGACTACTTGATAGTTTTGTGCACCATGCTTTATGGCTTAGAACCGGGAGTACAAAAACGTTTTTGAAACGTCACGGAACATATGAGATGTTCCATGAGATGAAATTGATATTTCAGACTCATGCCCGTGTCAAGAGGTATGAGACCTCTGACAAATACTTCGCCTAAAAGATGGAGGAGAATTGCTCAACTAGTGAGCAAGTGCTTAGATTGTCTGAGTACTACAATCACTTGAATCAAGTGGGAGTTAATCTTCCAGATAAGATAGTGATTGACAGAGTTCTCTAGTCACCATTGAGGGAGTCCTGGATAAGGGGGTATCCATACAGCCGGACTATATGCATCGTCCGGACTATAGAAGCGTCAAGATACAAGACTCAAGACTTCGGCTCTTGTCCGGATGGGACTCTCCTTTGCGTGGAAGACAAGCTTGGCGATCCGCATATTATATTTCCTTCCCTGTAACCGACTCCATGTAAACCCTAGCTCTCCGGTGTCTATATAAACTAGAGAGGATGGTCCTTAGAAGTCCGACCACAATTACAATCATACCGTCATAGGCTAGCTCTTAGGGTTTAGCCTCTACGATCTCGTGTTAGATCTACTCTTGTACTACACATATCTTCAATATTAATCAAGTAGGAAGTAGGGTTTTACCTTCATCGAGAGGGCCCGAACCTAGGTAAACATTGTGTCCCTCGCTTCCTGTTACCATCAGCCTAAGACGCACAGATCGGGACCCCCTACCTGAGATCCGTCGGTTTTGACACCGACATTGGTGCTTTCATTGAGAGTTCCTCTGTGTCGTCGCTTCGAGGCTTGATGGCGTCTTCAATCATCAACAACACGGTCCAGGATGAGACTTTTCTCCCCGGACAGATCTTTGTGTTCAGCGGCTTCGCACTGTGGGCCAATTCGCTTGGCCAGCTAGAGCAGATCAACAGCTACGCCCCTGGCCACCAGATCAGGTTCAGAAACTTGAACTACACGGCAGATATCCGCGGGGACTTGATCTTCGACGAATTCGAGCCGTGCCAGGAGCGCCGAACAGTCACGACGAGCACGGCCTGGACCTGCTGTCGGACAATGCTCGGACATCATCCCTGCAGCAGCCCCGGATCTAAATCTGGGGCAGGTTACGTCGTGTATGGAAAGAGGGCTGGACCCCGCCCCACAGGCCGCACACTCACCGGCGGTGGAGCCGAACACATGTCTCACCTGAAAGTGCTAGTTATCGACTAGAGGGGGGGTGAATAGGAGATTTTTATGAAAGTCTTCAAAACGTGGAAGTTTCGAAGACAAACAATAGAAATAACCTAATTGATATGCAGCGGAAGATAGACTACAACACGCAAGCCATAGTCAAGTATGCAATAGCGTTAACGTACGAAGACTAATAGCATCTAGGTAGTAGGATCAGGATGGAAGATAGTATGAAGCCAATCAACAATAGTAGTCAGGCAATGAAGTCAATAAGATAAGACAGATAAGCAATGACTTCACGAAGACAAACTCAAAGTAAAGGAGGGATGAGATAGAACCAGTCACTTGTTGAAGACACAAGATTTGTTGGACCAGTTCCAGTTGCTGTGACAACTGTACGTCTGGTTAGGGAGGCTGAGATTCAACTCAGAAGACCGTGTCTTCACCTTATTCCCCTTGAGCTAAGGACACTTAGTCCTCGCCCAATCACTCTGGTAAGTCTTCAAGGTAGACTTCTGAACCTTCACAGACTTCGTTCACCCGGCAATCCACAATGACTCTTGGATGCTCAGAACGCGACGCCTAACCGGCTGGAGGATACACAGTCCTCAAGTGTAATAAGTCTTCAGGTCACACAGACAGAAAGACTTCAGTGATGCCCAACACTCTTTGGCTCTGGGTGTTTGGGCTTTGTCCTCGCAAGGATTTTTCTCTCTCTCAAATGCTTCGAGGTGGGTTGCTCTCAAACTACAAAAGCCGTGTACAAACTCTGAGCAGCCACCAATTTATGGTGTAGGGGGTGGGCTATTTATAGCCACTAGGCAACCCGACCTGATTTGTCCAAAATGACCCTGGGTCACTAAGGAACTGACACGTGTTCAAACGGTCAGATTTCAAACACACGCGGCAACTTTACTTGGGCTACAAGCAAAGCTGACTCATCCAGCTCTGGATAAGGTTTGCTCTCATTGTCTTCGCTCGAAGACATAGGATTTGAGTTGAGCATCACTTCAGTCACTCTGACTTAGTTCACTTGGACCCCACTTAACAGTACGGTGGTTCCTATGACTCAACAAAGAAGAAAAGGAAGCAACGAATCCACACCGTCTTCACGCTCCATAGTCTTCACGCAATGTCTTCTCATGTCATAGTCTTCAATATGAATATCTTCTCATACCACCATTGTCTTCAATGTCTTCATACATTTTTAGGGGTCATCTCCGGTAGGTAAACCGAATTAATGAGGGACACTACCTGCATTATCCTGCAATTCTCACAAACGCATTAGTCCCTCAACCAACTTTGTTGTCAATACTCCAAAACCAACTAGGGGTGGCACTAGATGCACTTACAATCTCCCCCTTTTTGGTGATTGATGACAAACTGGTTGAAGTTTTCAACGGGGATAAATATGTGAAATTGTAAGGATAGGAAATAGTCTTCATAAGTTGCAAGGGCTCCCCCTGAAGATGTGCATGTAAGTAATTTGCTTTTGGAATGCAAATGCACATGGCAGGTTGTACTTGTGGAGATCCACTTCAACTTATGAAGATAATTTATCATGCATGAACTGATATAGCAAGTAGAATGACATGCATAATGAAAAATGGACGTCTGCAGAATAATATAAGTGCAGAAGTTATCATCGCACATGCGGAATTTATCATCGCATCACAGTGAAGCAAATAAGTAGCAGACGACCATCAAGTTTAGGTGTTACAACTCAGAGAACCAAATGTTTCAAAAGGCAAGAGTTGTAAGCACGCAGCAAAATATAATGCAACCGCCTATATGAACCCGCTTGAAGACTATCAACTCATACGCTTCTCCCCCTTTTGTCAGTAAGGACCAAAAAGGTTTGAAGACATAGAGCATCTACTCGTTAACATGAGTAGGTGAAGCAGCAGGGTTGTCGTCGTTGGGTGGCGGTGCAGATGAACTTGGTGCAGTGTTGATGCGCGCAGTAGTAGGAGGTGGTGAAGTAGCATCATCTTCATCATCGATCACTCTGGCATTTACCGTTGCCGCGGAGGAAGAATATTCAGAGTCTTCAAGACATAGAGTACGACGTAGTACAACAGTCCGTGGAGGAGTGGAGTCAAACTGGAATCTTTCATTGAAGCCATCGTCTTGAAGATCAGCTTCAGCACTGAGCAGGGTCAAACTCTTCCATGATCGCCAGCAAGTTTCATGATCAACAAAGGCATTCTTGGTGGCAAGGTTGCGAATGCGATTGACATCCACCAAGAGGCTTTGCATCTGTCTCTTGAGCCAAAAATGATGCTTATCCTGTTTCTGATGAAGGGCCACAAGAAGTTCTCGGTCATTGAGAACGCGAGAACGCGTCCGAGGCCTTTGTGCAATGGTGCTTTCAGTGGCTTCAGTGGGTGCTCGATGAGGCAGACGAGTGTTTCCAGCCAAAGGATAGATTCGTGTCGTTGCTTGAACACCTTCAATAGGCTGAGTGAAGCTTTGGTGCTCGGCATTCTGAAGACAAAGAGGCCTCTTGGCAGGGTCAGAGTATATAGCTTCAACTGACATATGAACCTCTGGCAGAAAGATCATATGATTGCGAGTAGAGGGCTGATAGTTGACAGAGGAGTGTCTTTTGATGAGGCGCATGACCCATGGAGCATAAAACTTCAGACAAAATAGGTCAGAGCCGGAAGCAGCAAGTTGCCTGATGAAGAACTCTTGAGTGTTGAAGCTGATGCCATTGAGAATATAGAAGACCAAAGTCTTCATAGCTCCTTCAAGCTTGGCCGCTGATGAATGTCTTTTGACAGGCCATAGAGTTCGCCTGATGATATGATATATGGTGCGAGGCAGATACTCAAGGTCTTCAACAAATAATTCTGTTGGATATTCAGCGTCAGATGGCAAGGGCTTCATCATGCTCAACATCTGGCTCATATTGGGTTCTGGCTTATGGAAGATACTCTCTACAGCATTGCGGTGTAGCAGACAGTCATGTTCATATAGTTCTCCAGGAGTGGCTAGCCCTGTAAGCTCGATGATATCCATAGCTTTGGCTTCATGATGAACATTTCCGGTCATCCACTCGAGAACCCATGTCGTCGTATCTCTGTTGTAGCCGCGAATGTGCAGAGTAGCATAGAATTGAAGCAATAGCTCTTCATTCCAATGTTCTTTATCTGTGACAAAACTGAGCAGCCCAGCATCACGAAAGCAGTCAAGTGCTTCTTCTAACCAGGATAGTCCAGTAATGGCTTCAGTGTCGAGGCGCATATGAGGGAAAATGCGCCCTTGATCATATAGAACACAAGAGTAATAGCTTCGCTGCTGATGACTCCAGAACCGATCTGATGATATTCTTGACTTCGTGTAGGGGTTCTTCAAGCTGTCAAAGAATGTGTTGTGGCTCTTGAAGCCATTTGCATTGAAAGACCCGACAGATGTGGCAGTACCTGGAAACCTTGGCAGTCTTGGCTTTGGCTTCTGGACCTGAGGCCTATGCTCTATGTGATAGTTAAATTGAGGACCAGATACAATAGGCGGAGGGACCAGAACGGGCCATCTTACTGTGATTAGCTCGCCATGGTTGTATGCTTGCTCGATTGTATAGGGCCTTGGGGGCGGAACAGGAGCAGTGGCAGCTGCTGAGGCTTCAGGCTGCACAACAGGTGCTTCAAGAGCAGTTGCCTTATTAGCTTCAGGTGCAGTGGCCTCATTAGCTTCAGGCACACTGGTTGGTTCAAGCTCCACATTAGCTTCAGCCATGACAACGTCATTGGCTTCACTTGCATTGGTTGTGGCAGCTTCAGGATTTTCAACCTCCACTCGAGGAGCTGGAGGGTTAGGCACAGACACGTTCACTTCATGAACTGTTTCTTCAGGCATGGGGGGAGTTTGGACACGTTCTTCTTGACATTCCTCATCGGCTGATGCAGCCGGATTGTCTTCAGCAGCTTGTGCTTCAGACACAGAGACATTCACAGTTGGAGCAGGTTCAGAAAATACTTGACGTGCAACAGGTGAATGTTGCACTTCTCCTTCTGGAACGCTCGACAGAGGGACTTGAGGCCTTTGTCCTTTGCGAAGCCTGCGAAATGCTGGCAACGCCTTGGGAGATGGAGTTGGCTGGGCCTGAAAGTCTTCATCCTCTTCTTGCACGGGGGGTGTAGCTTGTTGTTGTTGTTGGGGAGTATTCGGGGAGTCTTGTAGTTGTGGGTGATCAGCCCACGATGCATCCTGAGAAATTAGCGTAAGTGGACGACCAATGCTGATGAGTTCGCTGTTCGTATGAACAGGCGATGATACCACGTCATGTTCGATCTGAGGAAGAACTTCATCATCAGCTACATTGTCATCATGACCAATGTCTTCAGCAGCGGTGGGTTCAGCTGCTGGAATATCTTCAGCTTCATGAGCCTCTGTGGAAGCAGGCTCATGGACTATCATTCTTCGTTCTTGATGTTCTGACGCTGGGCGAACCACTGAAATGGGTTCAACAACTAAGGGCTCTGTGGAAGCAGCCCTAGTCTTCTTCGTCTTGCGCTTCTTCTTGGAAGGAGCGGCATCAGAGGCTTCAGTGTTCTTCCTCTTTCTGGCTTCAGCCTCGGCAGCCCTCGTCTTCTTTTGTTCTGAAGCGGTTGTGGTGACCTTTGGCTTCGAGCTAGTCATGCTGCTCGGGAAGATAATGCGTGGGGCTCCTTGGCTTGAAGGTGCAGGCTGGTCAGCAGAAAGCTTCTTCTTTTTCTTTGCAGCCATCCTGGGGTCAATGCCAGGACGGCCAAGTGACTTGCGCTTCTCAGCCTCATTGTAGGCAAGCACACACTTATCAGCCAAACGCTTCATGCGCTCACGAGAGCCTTGAGCTTCTTGGCGCTTCTTCAGAAAAGCTTCTTTAAGCTCATGCAGCATGACTTTGAAGTTTCGGACGTCTTGAACACTTAGCTTGGCCACATGCTTCTTGAATTGAGCCTTCTCATAATCAATCTTGTTCTTGAGCTCAACGATTCGCTGTGCGAGAGCCAGCTCAGAAGCAATGGCACAATTGAAGGCGACACTGAGGCCAATGGGAAGCCGTAAATCTTCAAAGCTGACATTGGGGGTGTCGAACCACTCATCAATGAAATTGTGGATGATGGCCACATCAAAGAGAGGCAAGTTGTTGAAGATTTCTGCTTCTTCCTTGCTCTTTATCAACTGCTCAAGAGCATCATCAGCAAGATCTTCATCACTTGACATATCAATGGGTTCTTCACGCAGAATGGCGGCAGGAGTCAAGGCTTGATCAATATGCCTGACAAGTTGCTTTTTCTTCTCCGTCTTCTTGGATATACGGGATTGATCTTCAGACTGCACACTGGCTTCAGGAGGTGCAGTGGCCAGAGGCTTCACGCGTAAAGCTTTTGGAGGTGCTGATTTAGAAGCCTTTAGCTTCTTTTGCTTCTGTGGCTTCGAAGGAGGAGCTGGGGCTTCATCAGTGTCAGCATCATTATCAGAATGATCTACCTTGGCACCTTGGACCAAGATGTAAGTGATGAGGCCATCAAGGTTTGCAAAGGGGTCAATTCTGTTTTCTTCAGCTTCACGTGTGCCATCATCACGGGGAGCAGAGGGACCAGGATTGAAGTCTAATCCCCGTGACTTCTTTTTTTCTTTTGCCGAAGCCTTAGCAAACTGGAAGTTGCGCTTGAAGAGATTGTCGTCATGACACCAGAGCAATGATGATGGGTCGGCTTCTTCAGGCTGTGGCCCACGGACCATGCAAGGATAGAATTCTTGCGCAATGGCTTCAGCTTTGTTCTTGGGGGGAAGGCCTCGATAGAGAATATCACCCCAAGGGCTCT
This sequence comes from Triticum aestivum, assembly GCF_018294505.1. Lineage (NCBI taxonomy): Eukaryota > Viridiplantae > Streptophyta > Magnoliopsida > Poales > Poaceae > Triticum > Triticum aestivum. The sequence continues at coordinate 772,724,767 of NC_057798.1, read as the reverse complement.
TGATAGCATTTTTCTCTGCGTACTCCTGGGTGACGAACTTGTACTTGTACCACTGTTCAGCCCAATAGCGTCGAATCCATTGGATTCGAGTCTTGCGCTGATTGTAATCTTCTTCAGGATCTATTTTATACATTTCTGCCAGATCATCAGGAAGATCCCTTGATGTTCCCCCACGATGCTGTCTGCCACCCTTCCTTGCTGATTTTTCTGCAGCCATGAACTTCAAGCTGAATGGCTTCAATACGTTCAGAGGCTTCAGAGATTTACGCTTGCTGGTCAAGCAGGAACTGGCTTCAGGAGAATTGATATGATGCTGTAGGTATTCTACAAACGGATGCAGACTATGAGAACCAAGGGATTCTCCCACGGACATGTACCTGTGACAGCATTAGAGATGCGAGGGAAGGGGAAGAGGTCATATGCATTCTCAGAAGATTTTGAAGATAAATCAGTTTGAAGATATTGACCTCATGATGCGAAGACATTCACTTATATAGGTGAGTTGGTTCCAGATTTGTACCAATCCGTGAATGAGTACAAGTGAGGAATCAAACTAGTCAGGAAATCTAAGTGAATTGACTCGGCAGTATGAGATGCAGACAGAATAGATCTAACATTGAATAGGTAGAAACTACTTTTGGTAAACAGGATGAATCTTGAAGATCAAAAAAGGTGGTAAAAATAGAGTTATAATTACCACACGAAGAACTGCTAGATGGGAAGAATAGGAGACCGAGCAGTTCAGCCCACCGTGCCCTAACTTGGCGACAGAGGACACCTACGGCGACGGCGGAGAGGACGATATCCACGGCCGGCGTGAGGACGGCGTCGGAGAAGTCACGACAGCTAAGCGCTTCGTCGCCGGTGTCGTCGTGAGCTAGCGGTGGCGCTAGGGTTTTGACGGAGGTGGAGAGGTGGAAGAAGGATTTCTTTACCGCAGGGGACAAGTATTTATAAGTAGGTGAGAGACACAACGCAATTATGCTGGTGCCCCTGGCGGTTCACATCTGAGGGGTACGTGGCAAGCATGCAACATACTTAGAATTGTCCCACGTTCCCACGCCCGCCAGGCATGTCGGAGAGTTGTTCCGGCTTCTCCGGATTTCAAAAATAAAGATAAGTCATTTAAAACAGATTTAATGTTTGTCTCTTTACCTTCTGCTGACTAGGACGCAGAGAAGACATTCGACAGTTTCAATAGAATGCATATGATTTGGACAGATAGAGTTTGAGATAGGAAGCATAGAGAGGTTAGGGTCCGATCACATTCACTTAGTTCAAAAGATCCAATCTTGAAGACATAGCTATACGTGAATGCTGTAGAGGACATAACACTAGTATATATATATATATCAGAAAGCAATCAAATCATCATAGTGTAGAAGAGCATGAAGATAAATTGAAACTGAAGACAAACCAAATGCGAAGTTATTCCAATATAACGCCATGAGTGAAACACTTCAAACAGAGAAAGTTGGTGGTGGCGTTACCCACCGCATAGGAAGTATTAGACCCAGACATGGCGCACAATTATCGTGGCGCTCCGAAGTCAAATTCCATGTTAATGTATTCACACTCAGAGTATAAATCTTCATTGATTGAAGATATACATTACTTTGTGTGTTGCACATCTAAGTCATCAACATGCATAAGTGTTAGGATGTGTGCCTGATCACAGGACATTCGAGGATTCCAAGATATTTAGTTCACACCGTAACTTGCAAAACCTTTTCTCATCCAAGGGCTTTGTGAAGATATCTGCCAGTTGCTCTTCAGTGTTGACATGCATGATATCTATATCTTTCTTCATAACATGATCTCTGAGAAAGTGATGACGTATTTCAATGTGCTTTGTCTTCGAGTGCTGGACTGGATTGTTGGCTATCTTGATGGCACTTTCGTTGTTGCAGAAGAGAGGTACTTGGTTCAGGTTGATGCCATAATCCTTGAGAGTTTGCTTCATCCATAGAAGCTGAGCACAACAGGATCCAGCAGCAATGTATTCAGATTCAGCAGTTGAGAGTGATACATAGTTCTGCTTCTTTGAAGACCAACAGACAAGTGATCGACCAAGAAAATGACATGTGCCTGATGTAGACTTGCGATCCACCTTGCCACTAGCATAATCAGCATCCGAGAATCCAACCAAATCAAATTTTGAGCCCTTGGGATACCATAATCCGAGTGTTGGGGTGTAATCCAAATATCAAAGAATTCGCTTCACAGCTAAGTGATGCGATTCCTTTGGTGTCGCTTGGAATCGAGCACACATGCAAACACTAAGCATAATATCTGGCCTAGATGCACATAAATAAATCAAAGAACCAATCATGGAGCGGTATACCTTTTGATCGAACTCTTTACCATTGTCGTCGGGACCAAGATGGTGTTTGGCTGGCATTGGCGTTGTGTAGCCTTTGCAGTCTTCCATTCCAAACTTCTTCAGACAATCTTTGAGGTATTTTTCTTGAGATATGAAGATGCCATTTCATTACTGACGAATTTGAAGACCAAGGAAGAACTTCAGCTCACCCATCATGGACATTTGATATTGCTCTTGCATCATGTACCCAAACTCATCACTGTACTTCTGGTTGGTGCAGCCGAAGATTATGTCATCCACATATATTTTGCACACAAACAGTTCACCATCATATGTCTTCGTGAAGAGTGTGGGATCGAGGGATCCAGGTTTGAAGCCTTTGCTCTTCAGGAAGTCTTTGATTGTATTATACCAGGCACGAGGAGCTTGTTTGAGGCCATACAGTGCTTTGTTTAGCTTGTACACCATATCAGGATGTTTTGGATCTTCAAAGCCAGGTGGTTGTGCAACATATACTTCTTCTTCAATCTTGCCATTGAGAAATGCACTCTTTACATCCATTTGATATAGCAAGATGTTGTGATGACTAGCGTAGGCTAGCAGTATGCGAATAGCTTCAAGTCTAGCAACAGGAGCAAATGTTTCATCGAAGCCAATTCCTTCAACTTGAGTATATCCTTGAGCCACAAGACGTGCTTTGTTTCTGACGACTTGACCATGCTCATCTTGCTTGTTTCGATATATCCATTTTGTTCCAATAATGTTATGCATACGAGGATCAGGTCGCTTGACAAGTTCCCAAACATTATTCAGCTTGAACTGTTGAAGTTCTTCTTGCATGGCTTGAATCCATTCGGGTTCCATAAAAGCTTCAGCAACTTTCTTGGGTTCTGATATTGACACAAATGAAAAGTGCCCACAGAAGTTTGCTAACTGTGTTGCTCTTGAGCGAGTAAGCAGACCAGGCGCGTTGATGCTGTCAATTATCTTCTCGATTTGTACTTCATTTGCAACACGAGGATGAACATGACGAAGATTTTGCTCTGGCTGATCATTCTCATCATTGGGAGGACTGTCTTTGGTCTGAGCAGTGTCTTCAGGTTGATTTGGTGCAGAGATGATAAGTTCCTCTTCAGGCTGTGCTTCAGAAGGCATGATTTCACCAGTTCCCATCAGCTTGATAGATTCGCTTGGAGGAGCTTCATCTAGTGTACTTGGCAGAATTTCTCTTTGCGAACCATTGGTTTCATCAAATTTCACATCCACAGTTTCAACGATCTTATAGAGAAAGAGGTTGAAGATTCTGTAGGAGTGTGAGTCCTTTCCATAGCCAAGCATGAAGCCTTCGTGAGCCTTAGGTGCAAATTTTGACTTGTGATGGGGATCCTTGATCCAGCATCTAGCTCCAAATACTCTGAAGTAACTGACATTTGGCTTCTTGCCAGTAAGGAGCTCATAGGATGTTTTGTTCAGAAGCTTGTGGATGTAAACACGGTTGATGATGTGACAGGCTATATCAATAGCTTCAGGCTAGAACTTTCTTGGTGTCTTGTATTCATCTAGCATTGTTCGAGCCATCTCAATGAGGGGTCTGTTTTTGCGCTCAACAATGCCATTTTGCTGAGGTGTGTACAGAGCAGAGAACTCATGAGTGATTCCCATTGTATCCAGATACAGATCAAGTCCTGTGTTCTTGAATTCAGTGCCATTGTCACTTCTGATACGCTTGATCTTCACGCCATAATTGTTCATTGCTCGATTTGCGAAGCGCCTGAAGACATCTTGCACTTCAGTCTTGTAAAGAATTATATGAACCCATGTGTATCTTGAGTAGTCATCAACAATGACGAAGCCATAGAGACAGGTAGTTGTTGTGAGGGTGGAGTAGTGAGTAGGTCCAAATAATTCGATGTGTAACAGCTCGAAGGGTTGAGATGTTGTCATGATTGTCTTCGAGGGGTGCTTTGCCCTTGTCATCTTTCCAGCTTCACAGGCACCACACAGATGATCCTTCTTGAACTTGACATCTTCGATGCCAATGACATGCTTCTTCTTGACAAGTGAGTGTAAGTTCCTCATGCCAGCATGTCCTAGCCTTCGATGCCAGAGCCAGCACTCTGAAGCTTTTGTGAGAAGACATACGACAAGCTGTGGACCTGCTGAGAAATCTACCACGTATAGATCATCTTTCCTATATCCTTCAAAGACTAGAGATTTGTCAGATTCCATTAGTACAAGGCAACGATATTTTCCAAATAGCACAATCATGTTTAAGTCACAAAGCATTGAGACAGACATTAAGTTGAACCCAAGGGATTCAACAAGCATCACTTTATCCATGTGTTGATCCCTAGAGATTGCAACTCTACCTAGACCCAATACTTTGCTTTTACCAGTGTCAGCAAATGTGATTTGACTCTTGTCGGATGGACGTAAGGTTGAGTCCATGAGAAGGCTTCGATCACCAGTCATATGATTAGTGCATCCGCTGTCAATAATCCATTCTGAAGCTTTTGGTGACATGCCCTACAGTGCAGTTAGGAGGATAGGCTTCACAAGGTATGTTGTGAAGCATAAGAATTTTATGCATACTAGGATTATCACAGCATAGATCAAGATTAGAACACACAGTATGACAGATAAGAGATTCATATGTGGAATACATAGTAAGTCATTTTATCATGCGTCCCTGTATGTTTTAGGTCCCCAGCAATAATATCGGACGCCATTGATTGCTGGCTGGAGACCACATTCTGCAAAAGAGAGTTAATTCTTCTTCACCACCCACATTTTCAGGGGTGGTTTAGAAGCAATGATTCTAAGTGCAGCATCTGAGAATTTCGGCTTTGAAGCCCTAGCAAATAGCCTTGCAGGAAATGAATGATACTCATGTGAATAAGCAGAAAAGTTCTTAGTTCTATGAACATAGCGGTTTGAAGACACATGCTCATATTCATGAGTCTGAGTATGACTTCCCTGCAAAACATTGGCGTTAGGGTGACTCAAGTGAGTCCTGTGTTCGTAAGTAGCCGTTGGACCATATGATGCCTTTGGTCTGGGGTTTGTCTTCTTCCCTGGTGGTGTCATGATGACATTCACTGGAAGATTCTCAAGGCAGCTTTTGGGAACCCAGATCTTCTTCATAGGAGGTCCATTCCTGCAGTTAGTACCAATATACCTGGCAAACACTTCACCATTCTGATTTTTGAAAAGTTTATAGTTTGCATCAAAGGATTCATCAATGATAATAGGATTAGCACAGGTAAATCCAGATAAAGTGGATGGATCCACTGAAGGTTCCTTTGCAGCAACCCATGTGGTTTTGGGATACTGCTCAGGCTTCCAATAGGAACCATCAGCATTCATTTTCCTCTCGAACCCAACACCCTCTTTCCTAGGGTTTTGGTTCAGAATATGCTTTTTGAGGACATCGCAGAGTGTCTGATGTCCCTTCAAACTTTTGTACATCCCTGTTTCAAGCAATGTCTTCAACCTAGCATTTTCATCAGCAATACTAGTGGTATCCTCCGTAGAGGGGTTAGTAACCACATTAGTAGTTGAAGACAATGAAACAGCAGGAGCAGTGGAACATTCAGCAACAGATGTGGCGTTATCACGCTCAATGCATTTTAAACATGGTGGTTCAAATCCATCCTGAGCGGGACTGATCTGTTGAGCGCGAAGTGAATCATTCTCTGTTTGAAGGTCTTCATGAGTCGCTTTCAATTTCTCAAGCTCTTGCTTCCTTTGAAGATAATCATAGCAGAGCTTTTCATATGTGGTTGAGAGCGTCTCATGAAGACTTTCAAGTTCTTGGTACTTAGCATGAAGATTTTTTATGTCTTCTACTAAGGAATGTGAACGTGTCATTTCCGCGTCGAACAGGTCATCGCTTTTGTCTAACAGTTTTTGAGTATGTTCCATAGCCCTTTGTTGTTCAGTAGCAATTTTAGCAAGTGTTTTGTAGTTGGGTTTAGATTCACAATCAGAGTCATCTTCACTTGATGTTTGAAAGTAAGCATCGCGTGATTTTACCTTGGCACCGCGTGCCATGAAGCAGTAGGTGGGAGCAGGATTTTCCATGTCATCAGCTTCAGCGTTGGTGTGGAAGTCATTGCCTTCAGTGTTGAAGATGGACTTGGCAACATAGGCTGTGGCTAGAGCCAGACTCGCAATGCCAGGGTCGGACTCCTCTCCAGATTCCACCTCCGCATCCTCAGAAGCAGACTCCTCCTCTGAATCCATTTCCTTGCCAACAAAGGCACGAGCCTTGCCTGATGAGCTCTTCTTGTGTGATGAAGACTTGGAAGAAGACTTTGAGGATTTCTTCTTCTTCTTGTCATCAGAATCATATTCCTTGCTCTTCTTCTTCTTCTTCTCATTGTCCCACTGTGGACACTCAGATATGTAGTGACCAGGTTTCTTGCACTTGTGACAGGTTCTCTTCTTGTGGTCATGGGTGGAAGCTTCATCAATCTTGGAGCTGGATCGTGAAGACTTTCTGAAGCCCTTCTTCTTGGTGAACCTCTGAAACTTCTTCACAAGCATGGCAAGTTCTTTTCCAATGTCTTCAGGATCATCAGAACCGCAATCAGATTCTTCTTCAGATGAGGAAATCACTTTTGCCTTCAAGGCACGAGTTCGGCCATAATTGGGACCATAGATATCTCTTTTCTCAGAAAGCTGGAACTCATGTGTGTTGAGCCTCTCAAGTATATCAGACGGATCGAGTGTCTTGAAGTCAGGACGTTCTTGAATCATGAGGGCAAGGGTGTCAAAGGAGCTGTCAAGTGATCTCAGCAGTGTCTTGACGATTTCATGCTTGGTGATCTCAGTGGCGCCAAGAGCTTGAAGCTCATTTGTGATGTCAGTCAGACGATCAAACGTGAGCTGGACATTTTCATTGTCGTTCCTCTTGAAGTGGTTGAAGAGATTGCGAAGAACACTGATCCTCTGGTCTCTCTGTGTAGAGACGCCTTCATTGACCTTGGACAGCCAGTCCCAGACTAGCTTTGACGTTTCCAGAGCACTCACACGGCCATACTGTCCTTTGGTCAGATGACCACAGATGATGTTCTTTGGAGTCGAGTCTAGTTGAATGAACTTCTTGACATCAGTAGGGGTGACACCTTCACTAGTTTTGGGAACGCCATTCTTGACGACATACCAGAGGTCGACATCAATGGCTTAAAGATGCATGCACATCTTATTCTTCCAGTAGGGATATTCTGTTCCATCGAACACGGGGCAAGCAGCGGAGACTTTGATTATCTCTGCAGTCGACATAGCTAAACTCCAGGTGGTTAAACCGAATCACACAGAACAAGGGAGTACCTTGCTCTGATACCAATTGAAAGTGCTAGTTATCGACTAGAGGGGGGGGGGGTGAATAGGCGATTTTTATGAAAGTCTTCAAAACGTGGAAGTTTCGAAGACAAACAATAGAAATAACCTAATTGATATGCAGCGGAAGATAGACTACAACACGCAAGCCATAGTCAAGTATGCAATAGCGTTAACGTACGAAGACTAATAGGAGCTAGGTAGTAGGATCATGATGGAAGATAGTATGAAGCCAATCAACAATAGTAGTCAAGCAATGAAGTCAATCAGATAAGACAGATAAGCAATGACTTCACGAAGACAAACTCAAAGTAAAGGAGGGATGAGATAGAACCAGTCACTTGTTGAAGACACATGATTTGTTGGACCAGTTCCAGTTGCTGTGACAACTGTACGTCTGGTTAGGGAGGCTGAGATTCAACTCAGAAGACCGTGTCTTCACCTTATTCCCCTTGAGCTAAGGACACTTAGTCCTCGCCCAATCACTCTGGTAAGTCTTCAAGGTAGACTTCCGAACCTTCACAGACTTCGTTCACCCGGCAATCCACAATGACTCTTGGATGCTCAGAACGCGACGCCTAACCGGCTAGAGGATACACAGTCCTCAAGTGTAATAAGTCTTCAGGTCACACAGACAGAAAGACTTCAGTGATGCCTAACACTCTTTGGCTCTGGGTGTTTGGGCTTTGTCCTCGCAAGGATTTTTCTCTCTCTCTCAAATGCTTCGAGGTGGCTTGCTCTCAAACGACAAAAGCCGTGTACAAACTCTGAGCAGCCACCAATTTATGGTGTAGGGGGTGGGCTATTTATAGCCACTAGGCAACCCGACCTGATTTGTCCAAAATGACCCTGGGTCACTAAGGAACTGACATGTGTTCCAACGGTCAGATTTCAAACACACGCGGCAACTTTACTTGGGCTACAAGCAAAGCTGACTCATCCAGCTCTGGATAATGTTTGCTCTCATTGTCTTCGCTCGAAGACATAGGATTTGAGTTGAGCATCACTTCAGTCACTCTGACTTAGTTCACTTGGACCCCATTTAACAGTACGGTGGTTCCTATGACTCAACAAAGAAGAAAAGGAAGCAACGAATCCACACCGTCTTCGCGCTCCATAGTCTTCACGCAATGTCTTATCATGTCATAGTCTTCAATATGAATATCTTCTCATACCACCATTGTCTTCAATGTCTTCATACATTTTTAGGGGTCATCTCCGGTAGGTAAACCGAATTAATGAGGGACACTACCTGCGTTATCCTGCAATTCTCACAAACGCATTAGTCCCTCAACCAACTTTGTCGTCAATACTCCAAAACCAACTAGGGGTGGCACTAGATGCACTTACATCACCTCTGTGTAGGCCTGTAACCCTGGGCCCCCGAACTCGTATCCTGTTAGTGGTCCTGGTCCGCAAACTCTTGAGCCAGCCGAGCCAGGTTGGGCTCCGGTAATGGAGTTTACCGCTGCAGACATCTTTCAGCACTCGCCTTTTGGCGACATACTGAACTCATTAAAGTCTCTCTCTTTGTCAGGAGGCTCTGGCCCGAACTATGTCCGGCTTGAGTGGGAAGCAGGCGACGAAGGAATTCGCTGCCCACCCACCACCCACTTTGTCGCCATGATCGATGATTTAACCGACGTGCTCGACTTCGACTTCGAAGACATTGACTGTATGGACGACGATGTCGGAGACGTACAGGAGCCACCGCTCACAGGGCGGTGGACAGCCACCTCTTCATACGATATATACATGGTGGACACTCTGAAAGAAACAAATGGCGATGAGGCAACGGAGGATAACCCCTCCAAGAAGAAAGCAAAGCATGGGCGTCGCCCGCGCCGCTCCAAGCCCCGCCAAGGCAATACCGGCACCAGAGACGAAAACAATCCGGACGGTGCCGGCGATGAATACAACCCCGAACAGCCCGCCTTCGAGCAGGCCGAACAGGAAGACGGGCATGACAGCCCAGATGAACAGGCGAGGGACGGGTATCCGAAGGAGGAAAACTACATGCCCCTCTCCGAAGATGAGATTAGCCTCGGCGACGACGAGTTCGGCGTACCCGAAGACGCCGCAGAGCAGGAACTCTTCAAGCGTCGGCTTATTGCCACTGCGAAAAGCATGAAGAAGAAGCAGCAGCAACTTCAAGCTGATCAAGATCTGCTCACAGATAGATGGACAGAAGTCCTGGCAGCCGAGGAATGGACTCGAGCGCCACACGGCTGACCGGCCGCCTCGAGGTCGGGATAAATCGGCATATCAGTCCGAATACCAGCCCCCACCCCCGCGCGGGTTTACCATGGCCCGGGGCAATACTCAGGACCTGCGCGATAAACTAGATAATGCTGCAGGACAACCAAGATCGATCTATGGATCACGGGGGCGCACCGCAGCGCATGACGATGGCCGTCATACCAGATACACTAACAACAAATCCGGCTGGGCCGAATATAACCAGTCAGACGCAGCTAGATTGCGTCGTGACATAGCCTGGAACTGAGACGCCGCACACCCCCTCTGCTTCATCGATGAAGTGATGGATCATGAATTCCCAGAAGGGTTCAAACCCGTAAACATCGAGTCATACGATGGCACAAATGACCCCACGGTATGGATCGAAGATTTCCTTCTCCACATTCACATGGCCGCGGAGATGATCTACATGCCATCAAGTATCTCCCCCTTACGCTCAAAGGACCCTCCCGGCACTGGCTACAGCCTGCCCGCAAATTCCATTGGTAGTTGGGAAAATCTGGAAGACGCATTTCTTGACAACTTCCAAGGCACATATGTGCGACCTCCGGATGCCGATGACTTGAGCCACATCACTCAACAGCTCGGAGAATCAGCCAGGAAATTCTGGACTCGGTTCCTAACTAAAAAGAACCAAATAGTTGACTATCCGGACCCGAAGCCCTGGCGGCCTTCAAGCACAATATCCGCGATGGATGGCTCGCCCGACACCTCGGCCAGGAGAAACCCAAGTCCATGGCAGCTCTCATGATACTAATGACCCGCTTTTGTGCAGGCAAGGACAACTGGTTAGCTCACAGTAGCACTACGCCACATTCTGGCACTTCAGATGTCCGGGACAATAATGGCAAGCTACGGTGCAATAGACACAAGCGACGGAACAACGGCGACAACACCGAAGACACTGCGGTCAATGCCGGATTCAGCGGATCCAAATCCGGTCAGCGGAAGAAGCCATTCAAACGCAACAATCAGGGACCGTCCAGTCTAGATCGTATACTGGACCGCTCGTGCCAAATTCATGGCACCCCAGATAAGCCAGCCAACCACACCAATAAAGACTGCTGGGTATTTAAACAGGCCGGCAAAATAAACACCGAAAACAAGGACAAGGGGCTGCACAAATGATGACGAGGAGCCCCGGCGTCCGAACATGGGGGGACAGAAGAAATTTCCCCCCAGGTGAAAACGGTCAACATGATCTACGCCACCCATAACCCAAGCGGGAACAGAAGCGAGCACTACGGGACGTCTACGCGATGGAGCCAGTCGTCCCCAAATTCAATCCATGGTCAGCTTGTCCGATCACCTTTGATTGTAGGGATCATCCTACTAGCATCCGTCACAGCGGCTCAGCCGCATTGGTTCTAGACCCAATCATAGATGAATTTCACCTCACAAGAGTCCTTATGGATGGAGGCAGCAGCCTGAACCTGCTTTATCAGGACACAGTGCGCAAAATGGGCATCGATCCTTCAAGGATTAAGCCCACCAAAACCACCTTTAAAGGTGTCATTCCTACAGTAGAGGCCCGCTGTACGGGCTCTATAACATTGTAAGTGGTCTTCGGATCTCCGGATAACTTCCGAAGCGTAGAGCTAATCTTTGATATCGTCCCTTTCCGCAGTGGTTACCATGCACTGCTCGAACGAACCGCATTCGCTAGATTCAATGCGGTACCACACTATGCGTACCTCAAGCTCAAGATGCCAGGCCCACGCGGGGTCATAACAGTTAACGGAAATATGGACCGCTCTCTCCGTACAGAAGAGCACACTACAGCCCTTGCGGCCGAAGTACAATGCGGCCTCCTCTGGACAACCACCAATCCGGTGACGACAACCTCAAGCTCCGTCAAGCGAGGGTGGAACACCCCGCAACAGGATCAGCAGGAACACCAAGAGCATGACTAGCAGTCTGGCCTCCACTCAAATCCCATCAAAGCAACATTCGTGCCACACGTACAAAATTACACACTCAAAATACCATGGGCACAGGCGGAGGCGTAGCAGTAGCTCAGTCAACAGTACGGTATCGCTTCCTAACCTTTCCATTTACCCTTAAGGACATTGCTTTAGTGCAGCTTTTCCAGAAGAGCCGGATTGTCGGACCTACATAGGAGAGGAAACCCAGGAGGCAACAGGCTTTGGGCACGGCAGGAAACACCCAGGTGGAATCTATTTACGATCGTTGTTCCTGCTTTATCTATCTATACGTAGCCTACCCCTGGATAGGATATGTTAAATAATCCTATTTATATCCGCTTAATGCATTCATTGTAAACATATGCTTAAACGTATTATTCATCACTGGGAGACCATATATAGCGTTAGCTTATTATTCTTATTTGAGCATTTTTTTACAAATGTCTATTTGATTTTTGCATCCGTACACTTTGGTATGCTTAGTTTGCCAGGGGCTTCTTATGGCGCCCCATAATACGGCAAGACAAGTCCAAACACTTTCATTAGTGTGGCACCTCGAACTTATAGCTTTATATGCATCAACTCCGAATCATGTCTTGGGTCTTCAGTTGGGATAGCCCGGCTCCCTTGTTTTGGTGCCTTACCTTCCGTTAATTCGGCTAAGGTAGCGCAGGGAGAACTACTGCGATTGTGCCCTGATTCTTCCGGACGAGCACCTCAGTAGAGAAAGCACAAAACTGACCGGCATGATGTGGCGAGAGCTGGTCGCTGCTCGAGAGGTCTTAAAATCCTTAAAGATTTTTCCACTTTAGGCGATAATTCGGCTTTGTCCGATATAGGCGTGTATAGCGCCCCAATTCGGCCTTCCGGATTCTAGGGGCTTCGCCGAAATTTAAAATTGTAGACTTCTATGGCTAAGTGAAGGTTATAAAGCCGTATAGTCCAATTTCCTTGTTCGCTACGCTGGACACCTCTTTAAGGGACCAAACATTTGGATAAAGAGTGTCCGGGTTTTCCTCGAACACCCCAGTACTAGTTACACGGGGGCGGAAGCCGACGACTGGCCTACTTTCAGAATTTGATAAACAACCGCACATAAGGTAATATTTTAAATAACAAAAGCGCTACATAGCGCAAGTAACTTCGTCTTTAAATTACAAACATGACAGAGGTGAATTCATTCAAAAATTATGACTTTGGTACATTCATCGGCCACGAGGCAAGCACCCTTCATAACGCCATCATAATACTTCTCGAGAATGCGATGCGGCTTGCCTTCTAGTGGCCCATCCTTCACCAGCTTCTCCGCATCCAGCTTGCCCCAATGCACCTTCGCACGGGCAAGGGCCCGGCGGGCACCCTCAATGCAAACGGATCACTTGATGACTTCCAGGCGCGGACAGGCACTCACCATCTGCTTGATCAGGACGAAGTAGCTGGTGGGCAGGGTCTCACCAGGCCACATCCGGACTATGACATCCTTCATAGCCACTTCGGCCGCCTTGTGGAGTTCGACCAACTGCTTCAGTTGGTCACTCAGAGGCATTGCATGTTCGGCCCTAGCATACTGGGACCAGAACAATTTCTCTGTTGAGCTCCCCTCCTAGGCACGGTAGAACTCCACGGCATCTGATATGCTGCGTGGCAGATCTGCGAATGCCCCTGGAGAGCTCCGGACTCGGGTAAGTAAAAGAAACGCCTCCTCCACATGTTTGCTTTGCATAAAGAATTTCTTACCCGCAGTTATCTTTTTGGCCTCCTAGATCTCCTACTGTGCCCTCTCGGCTTCGGCCTTGGCGTCTTTTATATTTGTAAGGGCCTTTGCAAGCTCGACCTCTTTTGCTTTAAGCTCATGCTCCATGGACTCGAGCTTCTTGCCGAGCTCCTGGAGCTCTTCTTGTACTTCGCCCACTCGGGCCTCTTGCTTTTTGCGCTCGTTGCGCTCCAAGGCCGCTTTGTGTTCGGCCTTGGACATCGCCTTCTTGAGAGACGCCACTTCGGTGGTGGCCTCTGTTACCAAATCACAACGCTTCGTCATTAGCATAATCAAATTTTATTTACTATTTATTATATGGGAGAGGGGAATCATTCACCTTTGCTCTCTTTGAGCTGCCTCCTCATGAGGCCGAGCTCTCCCTGTGCCCGCTCTAAGTCCAGCGTTAGGGCAGCGATTTCGGCCATATGAGCAGCAGCAGCCAGCAGCACAACCTGTTTATTCACATTCAAAATTACTATTAGACTCCTGCGGATTATAAGTGACCCTCCGTTTGGTTTTTCCTTCCGAACACCAAACAGAGTATTAGGGGCTACTACCTATCGGGTGGTAATTTCACACATTTTTACTACTTACCTCAAAGCCTGTTAGTAGGCTGGTGCAGGCTTCGGTTAGTCCGCTCTTGGCGGACGAAACCTTCTGAATCACCGCACTCATGAGAGTATGGTGCTCTTCATCTATGGAAGCGCCACGAAGTGCTTCCAGTAGACAATCCGGCGCCTTGGGCGCAATGGAAGTCCTCGATACAGACGGCCCTCCCTCCCTAACGAGGGGCTGCCCGCCTGAATCCGAAACCACTAAAGGCTCCGGGACAGTGTTCGGCTGAGAGTCCGGCTTACTCCGGCTCTCACCAACACGATCCGCGGGGATCTTGAACCCCGCGAGTCCGACGTCTGGAATGCCGCCTTGAGGCGCCTCCAGGGCTACCTCCCCCATCTCTGGGAGCCTTTGGGACAACACCTCCGTGTCATCCGTAGACCGAGGAGAAGTGGCCGTCGGGAGTGAGTTCATTGCTGACTCACTCAAGGACCCATCCGAATACAACACCTCGGGATGGGCCCTAGCCGGACTGCATACAAGTTTGGCGTTATAACAAAACTATGAAGCAAAATTACAATGGAGTGCGGATAATTAGGATCGCACTAGGGGCTTGTTCTGGGGCAGCCACCCTTCCTCGCTATCGGCGATGGTGGCGGAGTAGTCCGGAAGGGACACTTTTCCCTTCTTGGACGTCCCAGTCTCTCCCACTGGGGAGGCCTTCCTCTTCTTCCCCCCCCCCCAACACGGGGAGGTGGAGTTTCTTCTTGTTCCTCCCCGCCTCCATGGGAGGAATTTGTCTTGTCGTCATCAGACGACAAGGGTATGACGGCCTTGCGCCGGGGGTCTCTCCTGGTCCCCTGGTTCGCCATCTCAGGCCCCCCCATCTTGTCCGGATAGGGGCGGCCTCTTCTTCTTATCCTTCTTACCCTTCGGGGGAGGAGTCTTCCTCGTCCTCTTCGGACGAGGCTTTGGGCGCAGCCTTACGCCGGAGACCCTCTCGGGTCCCTGGGGCCTTCTTATCAGCCTTCTTCTCCGGCCCCTTGTAGGGTGACGGGACCAGCATCTTCGTCAGGAGATCAGTAGCTGGGCTTTCCGACAGAGGAGCCAGACAGTCTATCTGCTCCGCTGTCTCCACATACTCCTGAACAAATGTACACAATCACTTAAGGATTCCCCATGAATATATTAGGAAGAACCGAACTTGGTGGCAGCCTGAGAACTCACCTGGATAGGGTGCCGCGCGACATGGAGCTCGCGGTCCTCAGATATTAGAGGAGGTACTTTGGAGGCCTTGAACAACGCCTTCCACGCGTTTTTGTGCTTCATGCCGTAGAGCCTCTGGAGCGTCTGGTGTTCGGCTGGAACGAATTCCCACAGATTAAATGCCCGCCTTTGGCACGGCAGAATCCGGCGAATGAGCATCACCTGGATCACGTTGACAAGCTTGATGTTCTTGTCCTTCATGCCCTTGATGCAGTTTATGAGTCCGGTCAGCTCTGTAGATTCGCCCCAAAACAGGCCCTTCTGTTCCCAGGAGGTGAGCCGCATAGGGGTTCCGGATCGGAACTCGGGGGCCGCCGCCTAGTCGGTGTCGCGCGGCTCGGTGATGTAGAACCACCCCGACTGCCACCCCTTCGTGGTTTCCGCAAAGGAGTCGTCAAGCCAGGTGACGTTAGGCATTTTGCCCACCATGGCTCCTCCGCACTCCGCTTGCTGGCCGCTCACGATCTTCGGCTTCATGCAGAAGGTTTGCATCCATAAGCCGAAATGAGGCTTGATGTGGAGCAAAGCCTCGCATACGATGATAAACGCCGAGATGTTGAGGACGAAGTTCGGGGCTAGATCATGGAAGTGTAGCCCGTAGTAGAACATGAGCCCGCGGACGAAGGGGTGGAGTGGAAACCCCAGTCCACGGACGAAGTGGGCAAGTAACACGACCCTCTCGTGGGGTCCTGGAGTTGGAATGACCTGCCCGCCATCTGGTAGCCGGTGCGCTATGTCTGCGGCCAAGTATCCGGCCGCCCGAAGACTTGCGATGTTCTTCTCCTTCACGGTGGAAGCCACCCATTTGCCTCCTGCTCCGGACATGTTTAGCTGTGCGGAGAAGACTTGGACTAGGGCGTTGGAGCTTGAGGAGGCAAGAGTGGGCAGAGGAGGAAGAAGGCGTGGGTAAGGATGGAGAACTCTTATCCCTTTATAGAGGCGACGAAAGTGGTGCACCTCCCCACTAGCCTGTTGAGAATCTCTTGCTTTCCAAGCGCCACGATTGATGGCACGGGGGGATTACCCGTACCCGTATTGATGAGAATCCCGTGATAAGGGGACATGATCTCTGCTTTGACAAGACGTGTCGAGGAAACCGCCTCACGATACGCGCTCTGGCTGGTTGTGAAAAGAAAAATGGTTTGAATAATAACCTGACCGTAATGACATATCATGTCGTCTGAAAGGTTGTCAGCTGAAGTATCATTCTCTCTACGGTGGTATGTGAAGATCATTTTGCAGATCCGGACACGGTTTACGTGTTCGATAATAACCCTGGAGTATTCGGAAGGAGGAACCCACCTTGCAATGCCGAAGACAAGACTGCGTGCCGGACTCATCGTCATTGAAGCCTGGTTTAGGGGCTACTAAGGGAGTCCTGGATAAGGGGGTATCCGGACAGCGGACTATATGCATCGTCCGGACTATAGAAGCGTCAAGATACAAGACTCAAGACTTCGGCTCGTGTCCGGATGGGACTCTCCTTTGCGTGGAAGACAAGCTTGGCGATCCAGATATTATATTTCCTTCCTCGTAACTGACTCCATGTAAACCCTAGCTCTCCGGTGTCTATATAAACCGGAGAGGATGGTCCTTAGAAGGCCGATCACAATTACAATCATACCGTCATAGGCTAGCTCTTAGGGTTTAGCCTCTACGATCTCGTGGTAGATCTACTCTTGTACTGCACATATCTTCAATATTAATCAAGCAGGAAGTAGGGTTTTACCTCCATCAAGAGGGCCCGAACCTAGGTAAACATTGTGTCCCTCACTTCCTGTTACCATCAGCCTAAGACGCACATATCAGGACCCCCTACCCGAGATCCGCCGGTTTTGACACCGACAACCATCACTAAGTTACTAGAACTTCGTGATGAACTATAGTATGCAAGGGATGACGAAAACTATTCCCGAGCTCTTTGTGATGCTGAAATCAACGAAGGTAGAAATCAAGAAAAAGCATCAAGTGTTGATGATTAAACAAGATCACTAGTTTCAAGAAAAGGGCAAAGGAAAAGAAAGGGAACTTCAAGTAGAATGGCAAGCAAGTTGTCACTCCCGTGAAGAAGCCCAAAGCTGGACCAAAGCCTGAAACCGAGTGCTTCTACTACAAAGGAAATGGTCACTGGAAGCGTAAACACCCTGAATATTTGGTGGACAAGTAGGATGGCAAAGTGAACAAGGGTATATTTGATATACATGTTATTGATGTGTACCTTACTAGTGTTTATATTAGCCCCTGAGTATTTGATACTTGTTCGGTTGCTAATATTAGTAAGTCGAAACAGGAGTTATAGAATAAACAAAGACTAGTTGAGGGTGAAGTGACGATGTGTGTTGGAAGTGGTTCCAAGATTGATATGATCATCATCGCACACTCCCTATACTTTCGGGATTAGTGTTAAACCTAAATAAATGTTATTTGGCGTTTGCGTTGAGGATGAATATGATTTGATCATGTTTATTTCAAAACGGTTATTCATTTAAAGTCAGAGAATAATTGCTGTTCTGTTTACATGAATAAAACCTTCAATGGTCATACACCCAATGAAAATAGTTTGTTGGATCTCGATCGTAGTGATACACATATTCATAATATTGATGCCAAAAGATGCAAAGTTGATAATGATAGTGCAACATATTTGTGGCACTGCCATTTGGGTCATATGGTGTAAAGCGCATGAAGAAACTCCATAAAAATGGACTTTTGGAATCACTTGATTATGAATCATTTGGTGCTTGCGAACCGTGCCTTATGGGCTAGATGACTAAAACTCCGTTCTCCGGAACAATGGAACGAGCTACTGACTTATTGGAAATAATACATACCGATGTATGCGATCCAATGAGTGTTGATGCTCGTGGCAAGAATCGTTATTTTTTGACCTTCACAGATGATTTGAGCAGAGATGGGTATATCTACTTAATGAAACACAAGTCTGAAACATTTGAAAAGTTCAAAGAATTTCAGAGTGAAGTGGAGAATCATCGTAACAAGAAAATAAAGTTTTTACAATCTGATCGTGGAGGAGAATATTTGAGTTACGAGTTCGGCCTTCATATAAAACAATGTAGAATAGTTTCACAGCTCACGCCACATGGAACACCACAGCGTAATGGTGTGTCCGAATGTCATAACCGCACTATATTAGATATTGTGCGATCTATGATGTCGCTTATTTGTTTACCACTATCGTTTTGGGGTTATGCATTAGAGACAGTTGCATTCATTTTAAATAGGGCACCATCGAAATCCGTTGAGATGACGCCTTATGAACTGTGGTTTGGCAAGGAACCAAAGTTGTCGTTTCTTAAAAGTTTGGGGCTATGATACTTATGTGAAAAATTTCAACCTGATAAGCTCGAACCCAAATCGGAGAAGGGCGTCTTCATAGGATACCCAGAGGAAACTATTGGGTACACCTTCTATCACAGATCCGAAGGCAAGATATTCATTGCTAAGATTGGATCCTTTCTAGAGAAGAAGTTTCTCTCGAAAGAAGTGAGTGGGAGGAAAGTAGAAATTGATGAGGTAATTGTACCTTCTCCCTTATTGGAAACTAGTTCATCACAAAAATCAGTTCGAGTGATTCCTACACCAATTAGTGAGGAAGTTAATGAAGATGATCATGAAACTTCAGATTAAGTTACTACAGAACCTCGTAGGTCTTCTAGAGTAAGATAAGCACCGGAGTGGTACTGTAATCCTGTTCTTGAAGTCATGTTACTAGACCATGATGAACCTACGAACTACGAGGAAGCGATGATGAGCCCAGATTCCGCGAAACGGCTTGAGGCCATAAAATCTGAGATAGGATCCATGTATGAGAACAAAGTGTGGAATTTGGTTGACTTGCTCAATGATCAGCAAGCCAAGTTAAATAAATGGATCTTCAAGAGGAAGACGGACACTGATAGTAGTGTTACTATCTACAAAGCTAGACTTGTCGAAAAAGGTTTTTGACAAAGTTCAAGGTGTTGAATACAATGAGATTTTCTCACTCATATCGATGCTTAAGTCTGTCCGAATCATGTTAGCAATTACCACATTTTATGAAATCTAGCAAATGGATGTCAAAACTGCATTCCTTAATGGATTCATTAAAGAAGAGTTGTATATGATGCAACCAGAAGGTTTTGTCAATCCTAAAGGTGCTAACAAAGTGTGCAAGCTCCACCGATCCATTTATGGACTGGTGAAAGCCTCTCAGAGTTGGAATATACGATTTGATGAGTTGATCAAAGCATATGGTTTTATACAGACTTTTGGAGAAGCCTGTATTTACAAGAAAGTGAGTGGGAGCTCTGTAGCATTTGTAATATTGTATGTAGATGACATATTGATGATTGGAAATGATATAGAAATTCTGGATAGCATAAAAGGATACTTGAATAAGAGTTTTTCAAAGAAAGACCTCGGTGAAGCTGCTTACATATTGAGCATCAAAATCTATAGAGATAGATCAAGACGCTTGATAAGATTTTAAATGAGTACATACCTTGACAAGATTTTGAAGTAGTTCAAAATGTAACAGTCAAAGAAAGAGTTCTTGCCTGTGTTGCAAAGGTGTGAAGTTGAGTAAGACTCAAAACCCGACCATAGCAGAAAATAGAAAGAGAATGAAAAGTCATGCCCTATGCCTTAGTCATAGGTTCTATAAAGTATGCTATGTTGTATACCAAACCTATTGTATACCTTGCTCTGAGTTTGGCAAGGGAGTACAATTTTGATCTAGGAGTAGATCACTGGACATCAGTCGAGAATATCCTTAGTAAGGACTAAGGAGATGTTTCTCGATTATGGAGGTTGTCGGTGTCAAAACCGGCGGATCTCGGGTAGGGGGTCCCGAACTGTGCGTCTAGGCGGATGGTAACAGGAGACAGGGGACACGATGTTTTACCCAGGTTTGGGCCCTCTTGATGGAGGTAAAACCCTACGTCCTGCTTGATTGATATTGATATTGTGGATGTTTACAAGAGTGGATCTACCACGAGATCAAGGAGGCTAAGCCCTAGAAGCTAGCCTATGGTATGATTGTAATGGTTGTTGTTGTTGTCCTACGGACTAGAGCCATCCAGTTTATATAGACACCGGAGAGGGCTAGGGTTACATAGAGTCGGTTACAATGGTAGGAGATCTACATATCCGTATCGCCAAGCTTGCCTTCCACACCAAGGAAAGTCCCATCCGGACACGGGACGAAGTCTTCAATCTTGTATCTTCATAGTCTTGGAGTCCGGTCGATGATGATAGTCCGGCCGATGATAGTTCGGCTGATGATGGTAGTCCGGCTATCCGGACACCCCCTAATCCAGGACTCCCTTAGTAGCCCCTAAACCAGGCTTCAATGACGATAAGTCCGGCGCGTATATTGCTTGGCATTGCAAGGCGGGTTCCTCCTCCGAATGATAGAAGATTGTGAACACCAGGATAGTGTCCGGCTCTGCAAAATAAATTCCACATTCCACCGTAGAGAGAATAATATATACACAAGTTCAATCTGCTGACGTTTTTTGCGGCATGACGTCACGCCACTACCAAGCCATTACTTGAATCGTTTTTTACTCTACCACCTCAGCGCATTTAGCGAAGCGGTTTCCTTGGCACGTCTTGTCGAAGCAGAGATCGTGTTCCCCCTTAATCCGGGATTCTCATCAATACGGACGTGGGTAACCCAACCGCGCCCGTCGCCCCGCCCCCTCTATCGAAGGCGAGTCCCAAACGGTCACGGAGACGGCTCTTGGTATTCTCCCTCTTTATAACGGGACCAAGGCTCGTTTCTTTTCTTCAATCCTCCATCGAATCCTCTCCCCGCTCCAAGTTCCAGCACCTAGAGCTCCAGATTCGAGCGCTTCGGACCTTCAACGATGTCCGGTTCCGACCTCCAGGGCCGGTGGATGCCCTCCTCCGTCACGGAGGAGGACGTGCTAAAGCTGCGGGAGGCCAAGTACCTGGCTTATGAGATTTCGCACAGGTTGCCTGCCGAAGGGCAGGCCATCCCCACCCCCGAGCCCGGCGAGTATGTCGTTTTTGTATCCCACCTCCGTCGGGGTTTAGGCTTCCCGATGGATCCTTTTGTGAGAGGGCTCATGTTTTACTATGGGTTGGAATTCCACGATTTGGCTCCGGAGTCCATCCTCCATATTTCCGCATTTATTGTTGTCTGCGAAGCCTTCCTCCGCGTCACCCCTCACTTCGGCCTGTGGCTGAAGACCTTCAATGTGGCGCCGAAGATGATCGGGGGGCGTCAAGCGGAGTGCGGCGGGGCGGCCATAAGTAGGAGGGCCGATGCCCCGTGGCCCGCTGGCTCCTTCCAAGAGGAGCTCGGCCCGTGGCAGCAAGAGTGGTTCTATATCACCGTTCCGAGGGGCCGCAGACAAAAGCCGCCGCCCTTATTCCGCCCGGGACCTCCACGACGGTTGATGTCGTGGGTCAACCAAGGGCTCAACTGGGGGCCGTCAAAGGACGTGCCCCTACTGCAGGGCCGGATTCGAGATCTCCAAACGAGGGAGGTCGATATGGTGGTGGTAATGCAGGTTATGCTGATTAGGCGTCTCCCGCCCTGCAAACGCCGCCCTCTCCGGCTGTGGGAGTTCAATCCGGAGGGCCCACGGATTCTTCAACACTTCATGGGTATGACACCCCTGGAGATGTACAAATTATTCTTCGGATCGCAAGAGGCGCGTCCGGAATTGACCGAGGATGCTGGCCTAAGCTGCAATCGCCCGGATACTCAAGTAAGTAGTTCCAAGTCCGGACATACCGTTTGTTTGCCTTTCGATAATTCGCCTTATGACCAACTTCCTTCTAAACAGGAGTGGATAGCGGAAGCAAAATTGATATGGTGTCCGGCCCCCCTCCCCGAGACCGCGCCGGATTCCGTGCTGGTTCGGATGCTTGAGGTTGCGCCTCCAGAGGAAGGCGAAGGGGAAAGCAGGAAAGCTACTGCCTCGCCTAAGGAGGCTCTTGAAAGAGGGGGGATCGAGAATCCCTCCCTCCAAGGGGAGAAGAGGACTGCCTCCGAGGACCCGGGGGCAAAAGCCCCTAAACGGGGGAAGAAATCTTCGCCAGAGGGTCCTGCGTCCGGGGAGGCCCCGGCCGCACAATCTCCCTTAAAGAGTCAGCCCTCCAACGAGCCGTAAGTAGAAAGAAAGGAGTTTTATAATAAGGGACATCCCTATTTGTGCTTCTGAGGATAACTAAAGTTTTTACCTTGTAGTTCGGATCTCCGTCCTTCGCAAATGAGCTCGTCTTCGGGGGACCTTCGTCCGGAGATGATGGAGAGCGAGACGCCTCCGTCCGGGGCGCCGTCGGATAGGGCGGACGAGCCTGAAGTGTCGTCACGGAGGGAGCCCCCGGGTTTGGCAAAGCCGGATAGTTCGGCGCCAACTGGTGTACGGCTGAAGGATCTGCTTGAGAAGGCGTCTATCTCAGAAGATCACCACGCATTGATGAGCATGGTGATTGAAAGGGTTTCGTCCGCCGAAGGCGGGTTGCATAATGCCGTCAGGAGTTTGCTGGCGGGGTTTGAGGTGCGTAAAAATGACACACCTTTTAACAGTTTAGCATATAGAATGCGCCCTGTATAGATAGTAGCCCCTGAGACTCGGTAGGTTGTCGAAATCGACAGCGTGCCGAGGATCAAAATCGCAGGTTTAAATTTCCGCCGTGCCGATGCAGGTGGCGGGTCGTCCGGGGGCCAGCCGGACTGATGGAGTTGCTGAACTAAAGCGGCAACTCGCTGTTGCGGATGCGGACATCACGCTGGTCAACAGGCGACTTGATGAGTCGCAAGGTAAGTGTTTCTGTGCGGTCACTTGGTAAGGGGGCCGAAGCCAGCTCCTTACAACATGTGCGTGAAATGCAGATAGTGCCGCTGCTGTGGAGAGCCTTCGGGCCGAACTTGCTCAAGCCAAGGAGCAGGCCAGAAGGAGTAATGCGGCGGCCTCGAGGGCGGCCGAGGAGTTAGCGGCCGAAAGGGCCGCACACTGCCGGAGCAGGGAAGAGATGGCCGAAATGGCCGTGAAGTTAAAAGATGCTACCGACCGCAATGAGGCTCTTGGGAAGGAGCGCCTAGCGGGGCAAGAAGACCTGGAGAAGGCCACCGCCGAAGCCAAGGATGCCCGCTCTGCAATGCGGGCTATAAAGGAAGAGCTGCGCCAGGCCGGAGAAATTGTAGCTGGCAAGCCTTTTCTGCTGCGCCGAAGGTTTACGGATCCAAAGTATGCTCAGCTGGGCCAACTGTGGGGTCCAGAGGACCCTTATATGGACTTAGCAGCGAGTGCGGCGGATGCCGTTGTGCATTTTCGAAGCCAGAAGGATCACAAGACGGAAGAGCTGTTTTGGTCTCAATTCCATAGTCCGGAGCGTTCACTTCCGCTGACCGACCGTTTGGCCGAGTGGGCTGAGCTAAATAGGTTGTCCGGGCTTGCTATGACGGATATAGTGACCCATGTCTGGCCGGATAGGCCCGAGCCGAAGAGTTACTTTGGCTTATTGCAGCAATTTCTTGGGGCGGTGCCGCATATCAAGGCGATGAAGCGGTCGGCCTGCATAGAGGGTGCGCGGATGGCACTCGCCCGTGTGAAGACACATTGGACAGAGATGGATGCCACCGCTGTTGCGACCCCGGGTTCGGACGATAACCGGTTACCCGCCGAGCACTATTTTGGCGAAGTGCTGCGTGGTGCTCGTGTAATAGAGTCGCAGTGCTCAAAAAATGTTACGTTCGAATGAACGTTTTTATGATGTAAAACAATATTTATGATGTAAGCGCCTTTTATACTTGTGCGTTCAAGTAATAGAATATCTCCTATGCGGCCGTTCATGTATACGTGTGTATAACCTGAAAGATGGCAGTCGTCGGCTTCAGCCCCCACGCACAAGGTGCGGGGGTGTTCGCAAAAAATAGCGCGTTTTCACACTTAATCCGACGTCTCGGTCCTGTAAAGGAGGTGGTAGCGTAGCAAACGAGGCAACCGGACTATAATGCTTTATCACTTTCACTTAGCCATGGAGTTCGAGGGTGGGGCTACGACATAGCCCCTGGGGGCACCGCGCTCTCCGAATTTGGGGCGCGTATGTGCCTGACCGGGAAACGGCCCTTCGTCAAAGCGGAGGAATTCTAAACATTCCCATGGTCGATCGAGTGGTTGACCAGTCTCTCGCTGTATCATGACAGTCAGTTTTCGGCTTTCTCTACTGAGGTGCTCGCCCAGCCGAACTGGGGCACAATCGCAGTAGTTCTCCTGGTGCCGCGTTAGCCGATGATACGGAACGTAAGGCAGCAAAACACAGGAGCCGGGCAAACCCAACATTTGACCAAAGACATGATTCGGAGCTGATGCATATAAGGCCTAACTCGAGACGCCGAACACTCCCGAAGGTGTTCGGTCTTTACAATAGCGGGCAAAACAATGCCCTAAGCCCCTTGTGTCCAGGTACGGGCAAGTTCTTCTGGCGCGGCCGATGCCAAAACGCCAGTCTCCACTCTGGTTATAATGAGAAACCAGGGGATTATAGCAACAAGAGACAGTAAGAAAGGTTTACGTAGGGTCTTAGTCTGAAAAGAGTCCTTGCAACGGGTCCCTACTGCACGTCTGCGCCTGTGTCTCCGTTGTGCCGTATCCTGGACGGGTGTGCACGCTGTTCATCTGTAAAAAGAGAGGAACTTAGTTTGAAAAGAAATCGTGCGAGAAAGTGCATAAAAAATTGAAATATAGATTAATAAAGCTGAGCCTATGCTAGCTCATTATGGCTTATATGTACAAACCCTTGTGAAGGGGTGTGTGGCTAGGTAGCCCCTAGCTTATTTATTCCGGACTCGTCCAGCCGTGTCCGGGGTCTCAGGCGACCTTTTAATGAAATGATGCCACGTGGACCGGGCATTTTAAGCGTAAGAGACGCGTAATGTGGTATTGCATTGAAGCGGACGAAAGCTTCCCGTCCCAGTGATGCTTGATAGCTACTTTTAAATGGGGCGACATGAAAGGTTAGCTTTTCTCGTCGGAAGTTGTCAGGTGACCCGAACACAACTTCTAGTAATAATGAAACTGTGCACCTGGCGTAAGGGCCTGGCGCCACTCCTTTGAAGGAAGTGCGGCTATGCCGAATTGTAGTAGGGTCTATCCCAACTTGCGGATTGTGTCCGGATATAGCAGGTTTAAGTCACTGCCGCCGTCCATCAAAACCTGCGTGAATTGCAGTCCGTCTATTATGGGATCCAATATCAGGGCAGTCTATCCTGCGTTCCGGATACTTCTGGACTAATCCAGATGGTCGAAAGTGATTGGTTTTGACATCCAATCTCGGTGTTCCGCTGGGGTGGACCGTGCGACACTTGTCTTAGCGAGTGCCGTGTTGGTTTTCCGTACTATCACATGAAGTGAGTTTACTGTTTTGACTTCTTGTGGGAAAGTCTTTTGACTTCCGGTGCTCTGCTGGTGGGGTTCGTCATCGTCCTCGCTTGGCGCATCGAGCCCCTTGTGTCCGGCGTTGAGTCTGCCGGACTGTTTAAAAACCCAACAATTTCGGTTGGTATGGTTTGCAGGCCTTCCGGAGGTACTGTGGATTTGACATATCCGATCTAAAATTTTGTTTAAATTTGATAGCTCGTCGCTGTTGTCCTTAAGAGGCAGTGTTTTATTGTTTGGCCGCGAGCTTTTGAATCCGGCGTTGACCGCCGTGCCCTTTGGGCTTTTTTCTTTATTCCGGCGCTGATCTTTCCTGCGCCGTGATTTTCCGTTTCCATCTCTGATCTCGGATGTACTCGGGTCGCTGGTGCTGCATCTTGCTAGCCAGCTGTCTTCTCCTGCGCAAAAGCGCGTCATGAGGCTTGTTAGCGCGGCCATTGTTCTTGGCTTCTCTTGGCCGAGGTGTCTGGCGAGCCATTCGTCTCGGACGTTGTGTTTAAAAGCTGCTAAGGCTTCCGCGTCCGGACAGTCGACTATTTGGTTCTTTTTGGTAAGGAACCTGTTCCAGAATTTGCGCGCTGACTCTCCGGGCTGTTGGGTTATATGACTCAGATCGTCTGCATCCGGAGGGCGGACATAAGTCCCTTGAAAATTTGCTCTAAACGCGTCCTCAAGCTCTTCCCAACTTCCAACAGTGTTTTCTGGGAGGCTTTTGAGCCAATGCCGAGCTGGCCCTTTGAGCTTGAGGGGTAGGTATTTTATGGCGTGGAGATCATCTCCTCTAGCCATGTGTATGTGTAGTATGTAATCTTCTATCCAGACTCCTGGGTCTGTTGTGCCGTCGTATGCCTCTATGTTTATGGGTTTGAACCCTGCTGGAAATTCATGATCCAGCACCTCATCGGTAAAACATAGCGGGTGTGCGGCGCCCCTGTATTTGGGTGTGCCGCTGTCTTCGAACACTTGTCGTGTTGTGTTACTTCCTGGGGCCCTCCTTTTTGGCCCGTAGATGGACCTAGTTGGGCCGTCCGTTTTCCCAGGATCATAAGTCGGCTTGTGTGCGGCGCCGCTTGTCGCTTTTGGCCTGTCATCTGGCCGTCTATCCGGCCAGGCGGCCTCTTTATTTTTTGACTGTGAGGGCTCTATGGCTTCCTCGTCAAATTCTGGCAGCAGCTTGCGCTTCGGGTAGCTCTTTGTTTGATGGCCATTGCCATATTTGTCTGCGGTCTTGAGTATTTTGCTCCACTTCATTCTGAGTATGTCTTCCGCTGTTTTGAGCTTCCGTTTTTCCTTCTTCAAACTTCTTGCAGTGGCGACGAGTCTTTTGTGAAGGTTCTTATGCTCCGGTGGTGTGTCCGGACTGTTGATTGCTCCGTGAAGGGGTTGATTATCCGGTTCGTCCTGTTCGGATGGTTGCTTGGTTGTATGTTCGTCGTCCGCTGGTTTGCCCTGCTCTATCGCTGGGTCGTTAGGAATGCTGCTTTGATCGAGGCGGGACTTAGGGCGGCGTCTACGTCGCCGTTTTGGTTGTTTATCGGCGGGATTATCCTCTGCCGCGTCCCGTTGTTCCTCGGTATCGCTTCCCTTGGGGTGTCCACCATATGTATGTCATATGACGAGGTGGCCTTCCAGTGCCCTGTAGGCGCTGGTTCTTGATCGTCTCCGGCATCGTCGTCCATACCGTTGATGTCTTCGGAGTCGTAGTTTAGCACGTCGGTTAGATCGTCGACGGTGGCTACGAAGTGGGTGGTGGGTGGGCTCTGAATTTCTTCATTGTCCGCGTCCCGACCATCCTGGCCGTAGTTCGGCCAGGGCTCTCCGGATAGTGAGAGATGCTTCAGCGAATTTAAGATATCCCCGAAGGGTGAGTGCTGAAAGGTGTCCGCAGCGGTGAATTCCATGATCGGCGCCCAATCGGATTCGACTGGCAGGGGCGCAGGAGGTTCGGAGTCCGGCAGAGAGTCCGGCACCTCGGAGTCATGAGCTTTATGCGGGACAAGGTAAGTGTTCGGCTCCATCGCCGTAGAAGTTGCAGCTCCCGAGGCGGTGTCCAGCCATCCGTCCTCGATCTGAGCGATCGGCTCCGGACTATGGGTCGGAGCGGATTCGTGTGCGGCCTCCAAGGTGCTGTCCGGCGGCAGAGTTAGGTCGTGCCCATCGTGACAGCGCGGCACGCTCGGCTGTGGCTCAGATCCATCGAAGATCAAGTCCCCGCGGATATCGGCCGTGAAGTTTAGGCTTCCAAACCTGACCTGACGGCCAGGGGCGTAGCTTTCGATCTGCTCCAGATGGCCAAGTGAGTTGGCCCGCAGTGCGAAGCCGCCGAATACGAAGATCTGTCCGGGGAGAAAAGTCTCACCCAGGACTACGTCGTTGTCGATTGAAGAGGCCATCAAGCCTATCGGTGACGACACAGAGGAACTCTCAGTGAAAGCACCAATGTCGGTGTCAAAACCGGCGGATCTCGGGTAGGGGGTCCCGAACTGTGCGTCTAGGCGGATGGTAACAGGAGACAAGGGACACGATGTTTTACCCAGGTTCGGGCCCTCTTGATGGAGGTAAAACCCTACGTCCTGCTTGATTGATATTGATATTGTGGATGTTTACAAGAGTGGATCTACCACGAGATCAAGGAGGCTAAGCCCTAGAAGCTAGCCTATGGTATGATTGTAATGGTTGTTGTTGTTGTTGTTGTCCTACGGACTAGAGCCATCCGGTTTATATAGACACCGGAGAGGGCTAGGGTTACATAGAGTCGGTTACAATGGTAGGAGATCTACATATCCGTATCGCCAAGCTTGCCTTCCACGCCAAGGAAAGTCCCATCCGGACACGGGACGAAGTCTTCAATCTTGTATCTTCATAGTGTTGGAGTCCGGTCGATGATGATAGTCCGACCGATGATAGTTCGGCTGATGATGGTAGTCCGGCTATCCGGACACCCCCTAATCCAGGACTCCCTCAGAGGTGATAAAAGAGTTCGTCATAAAGAATTACATCGATGCAAGCTTTTACACTGATCCAGATGACTATAAGTCTCAATCTAGATACATATTGAAAGTGGGAGCAATTATCTAGAGTAGCTCCGTGCAGAGCATTGTAGACATAGAATATTTGCAAAATATATACGGCTCTGAATGTGACAAACCCGTTGACTAAACTTCTCTCACGAGCAAAACATGATCATACCTTAGTACGCTTTGGGTGTTAATCACATAGGGATGTGAACTAGATTATTGACTCTAGTAAACCCTTTGAGTTTTGGTCACATGACGATGTGAGCTATGGGTGTTAATCACATACAGATGTGAATATTTGTGTTAAATCACATGGTGATGTGAACTAGATTATTGACTCTAGTGCAAGTGGGAGACTGAAGGAAATATGCCCTAGAGGCAATAATAAAGTTATTATTTATTTCCTTATTTCATGATAAATGTTTATTATTCATGCTAGAATTGTATTAACAGGAAACTTAGTAAATGTGTGAATACATAGACAAACATAATGTCACTAGTATGCGTCTACTTGACTAGCTCGTTAATCAAAGATGGTTATGTTTCCTAACCATATACATGAGTTGTCATTTGATTAATAGGATCACATCATTAGAAGAATGATGTGATTGACTTGACCCATTCCTTTAGCTTAGCACTTGATTGTTTAGTATGTTGTTATTGCTTTCTTCATGACTTATACATGTTCCTATGACTATGAGATTATGTAACTCCCGTTTACCTGAGGAACACTTTGTGTGCAACCAAACGTCACAATGTAACAGGGTGATTATAAAGGTGCTCTACAGGTGTCTCCGAAGGTACTTGTTGAGTGACGTATTTCGAGATTAGGATTTGTCACTCCGATTGTCGGAGAGGTATCTCTGGGCCCTCTCGGTAATGCACATCACTATAAGCCTTGCAAGCAATGTGACTAATGAGTTAGTTGCGAGATGATGTATTACATAACGAGTAAAGAGACTTGCCGGTAACGAGATTGATCTAGGTATTGAGATACCCACGATCGAATCTCGGGAAAGTAACATACCGATGACAAAGGGAACAAACGTATGTTGTTATGCGATTTGACCGATAAAGATCTTCGTAGAATATTTGGGAGCCAATATGAGCATCCAGGTTCCGCTATTGGTTATTGACAGGAAACGTGTCTCGGTCATGTCTACGTAGTTCTTGAACCCGTAGGGTCTGCACGCTTAAGGTTTCAATGACAATTATATTATGAGTTTATGTGTTTTGATGTACCGAAGGAGTTCGGAGTCCCGGATGAGATCAGGGACATGACGAGGAGTCTCGAAATGGTCGAGACGTAAAGATTGATATATTGGACAACTATATTCGGACTTCGGAAAGGTTCCGAGTGATTCGGGTATTTATCGGAGTACCGGAGAGTTACGGGAATTCGCCCGGGAGAAGTATTGGGCCTTATTGGGCCATACGGGAAAGAGAGAGGGGCTGCCTAGGGCAGGCTGCGCGCCCCCCCAAGGCCTAGTCCGAATTGGACTAGGGGGAGGGGCTGCGCCCCTTCCTTCCTTCCCTTCTTTCTTCCCTTTCCTGGACTCCTACTCCTACTACATGGAAGGGGGGGAATCCTACTCCCGGTGGGAGTAGGACTCCCTAGGGCGCGCCATAGTTGAGGGCCGGCCCTCCCCCTCCTCTCCTCTCTTATATACGAAGGAGAGGGGCACCCCATAGACACTACAATTGATCTCTTCATCTCTTAGCCGTGTGTGGTGCCCCCTCCACCATAGTCCTCCTCGATAATATTGTAGCGGTGCTTAGGCGAAGCCCTGTGACGGTAGAACATCAAGATCGTCACCACGTTGTCATGCTGACGGAACTCTCCCTCGACACTCGGCTGGATTGGAGTTCGAGGGATGTCATCGAGCCGAACGTGTGCTAGAACTCGGAGGTGCCGTAGTTTCGGTGCTTGATCGGTCGGGCCGTGAAGATGTACGACTACATCAACCGCGTTGTTCTAACGCTTCCGCTTTCGGTCTACGAGGGTATGTGGACACACTCTCCCCTCTTGTTGCTATGCATCACCATGATCTTGCGTGTGCGTAGGAAAGTTTTGAAATTACTACGTTCCCCAACAAGAGGATCGCATAAAGCAAGAGCGCTTCAAGCGCGGGCTTATAGCCACTGCAAGAAGCCTGAAAAAGAAGCAGCGGAAGCTCCAAACTGATCAAGATCTGCTCATAGACAGATGGACCGAGGTCCTGGCGGCCGAGGAATACGGACTCGAGCCCCCTATTAGGGGATACCCAAAGCACAAATCGGTAGAAGAAGAGGCCGTAGAGCCTGAACTTCCAGCACAAGATGAGGCTGACCGGCCACATCGTGGCCGGGATAAAACGACATACCAGCCCGTACCCCCACACCGATTCATTACGGCCCGGGGCAACACACAGGACCTGCGAGATACATTGGAAAACAACGCAAGACAACCAAGATCGATCTACGGATCACGAGGGCGCGCCACAACACATGATGATGATCGTCATGCCAGATACACTAACAATAAATCCGGTCGGGCCGAACACAACCGACCAGACCCAGCCGGACTGCGTCGTGACATAGCCCGGCACAGAGGTGCCGCACACCCCCTCTGCTTCACTGATGAAGTAATGGAACATGAATTCCCAGAAGGGTTTAAACCTATCAACATAGAGTCATACGATGGCACAACCGACCCCGCGGTGTGGATCGAAAATTTCCTTCTCCACATTCACATGGCCCGCGTTGATGACCTACATGCCATCAAGTATCTCCCACTCAAGCTTAAAGGGCCAGCCAAACATTGGCTGAACAGCCTGCCAGCAAGCTCCATTGGCAGTTGGGAAATCTTGAGGACGCATTCCTCGATAACTTCCAGGGCACCTACGTGCGACCACCGGATGCTGATGACTTAAGTCACATTACCCAACAGCCCAGAGAGTCAGCCAGGAAATTCTGGACTCGGTTCCTAACTAAAAAGAACCAAATTGTCGACTGTCCAGACGCCGAGGCCCTGGCGGCCTTTAAGCATAATATCCATGATGAGTGGCTTGCCCGACACCTCGGCCAAGAAAAACCGAAGTCCATGGCGGCCCTCACGACATTAATAACCCGCTTTTGTGCGGGCGAGGACAGCTGGCTGGCTCGCAGTAACACCGCACCAGGAAACTCTGGCACTTCAGATATCCGCGACAGTAATGGAAAGCCATGGCGCAATAGACATAAGCGTCAGAACAATGGCGACAATGCCGAAGATACGACAGTCAATGCCGAATTCAGCAACTCCAAATCCGGTCAGCGGAAGAAGCCGTTTAAAAGAAACAATCCGGGATCGTCCAGTCTGTACCACATACTCGACCGCTCGTGCCAGATTCACGGCTCTCCGACAAACCAGTCAATCACACTAACAGAGATTGCTGGGTGTTCAAACAGGCCGGCAAGATAAACGCCGAGAACAAGGACAAGGGGCTGCACAGCGATGATGACGAGGAGCCCCGGCATCCGAACACTGGGGGACAGAAGAAATTCCACCCCCAGGTGAAAACGGTTAACATGATCTACGCCACTCACATCCCTAAACGGGAGCGAAAGCGTGCACTTAGGGACGTCTATGCGATGGAGCCCGTCGCCCCAAAGTTCAACCCATGGTCATCCTGCCCGATCACCTTCGATCGTAGGGACCATCCCACCAGCATCTGTCATGGTGGCTCAGCCGCATTGGTCCTTGACCCAATCATCGACGGATTCTATCGCATGCGAGTCCTCATGGACGGTGGTAGTAGCCTGAACCTGCTCTATCAGGACACAGTGTGCAAAATGGGCATAGATCCCTCACGGATCAAGCCAACCAAAACCACCTTTAAAGGTGTAATTCCAGGGGTAGAGGCCCGCCGCATGGGCTCAATAACACTGGAAGTAGTCTTCGGATCTCCGGATAATTTCCGAAGCGAGGAGTTAATCTTCGACATTGTCCCTTTCCGTAGTGGCTATCATGCACTACTGGGATGAACTGCGTTCGCTCGATTCAATGCGGTACCGCACTATGCATACCTGAAGCTCAAAATGCCAGGACCCCGCGGGGTTATAACAGTCAACGGAAACACAGACCGCTCCCTCCGTACGGAAGAGCACACTGCAGCCCTTGCGGCCGAAGTACAAAGCAACATTCTTCGACAGACAGCCTATTCGGCAACAACAACCCCGAGCACCGTCAAGCGAGTCCGAAGCACCCCGCAGCAGGACGGTCAGGCGCGCCAAGAGCTCGATTAGAAATCCGGCCTCCGTAATAGCCCCACTGAGGAGGCATTTGTGCCACGCGTACACAACTACACACTCAAAATACCATGGGCATATGCGGAGGCAAGTCGACGATGCAGTTCACTGTGCGGTTCAGCCCCTACAAGGCCCGCACATCCTTCAACTTCCTTTCTTTTCAGGACCCCACTTTGGGGAAGCCCCTTCAGAGAACCGGACTATCGGAGTCATCACTGAGGGGAACACCAAGGAGGCAAGAGGCTTTGCACACATGGGAATACCCATGTGGTCTCTTTCAATGATCGTTATACCTATTTTACATACTCGCATGCAGCCTGCCCTTGGATAGGACCTGTCAAATAGTCCTATTTTTTCCGCTTAATGCATTAATTGTACACATACGCCTTACCGTATTATCCAAATAACAATGGGAAATAGTATTACAGCGTCAGCTTCTTATTACTATCTTCATATTCTCCCTTGAATATTTATTCAATGTTGGATCCAAACACTTTGGTACGATCCGTGCGCGAGGGGCTTTCTATTGAGCCCCATAATATGGCCATAAAAGTCCGAATACTTTCCACAGTGCGGCACCCTGAACTTATAGCATTATATGAATCAGCTCCGAATCATGTCTTGGGTCAATAGTTGGGTTAGCCCGTCTCCCTTGTTTTGGTACCTTACGTTCCGTTACATCGGCTAAGGTAGCGCAGGGAGAACTACTGTGATTGTGTCCCGGTTCTTCCGGACGAGCACCTCAGTAGAGAAAGCCGAAAACTGACCGTCATGATGCGGCGAGAGCTCGTCGCTGTTCGCGAGGTACTAAATCCTTAAAGATATTTTCCGCTTAAGGTGAGGAATCGGCCTTGCCCGATTTAGGCGTGTATAGCGCCCCAGTTCGGCCTTCCGGATACTAGGGGCTTCACCGAAATTTAAAATTATAGACTTCTATGGCCAAGTGAGAGTTATAAAGACGAATAGTCCGATTGCCTTGTTCGCTGCGCTAAACGCCTCCTTAAAGGACCAACAATTTGGACAAAGAGTGTTTGGGTTTTCCATGAACACCCCAGTACTAGTTACAAGGGGGCAGAAGCCGACGACTGTCCTACTTTCAGATTTTGATAAACGGCCGCAGAGAAGGTAATATTTTAAATCAAACGCAATGTTATATAGCGCAAACAAACTCGTTCTCATATTACAAGGAAGACATGAGTACATTCACTCAAAGATTATGTTCTTGGTACATTCATTTTCCACAAGACGAGCGCCTTACATAACGCCATCATAATATTTTTCAGGGTAGCGATGCTCCTTACCCTCTGGGGGTCCATCCTTCACGAGCTTCTCAGCATCCAGTTTGGCCCAATGGATCTTCGCGGGGGAAAAGGCCCGTCGAGCACCCTCAATACAGACGGAATGCTTGATAACTTCAAGCTGTGGACATGCATGCACCATCTGCTTTATCAGGCCAAAGTAGCTGCCGGACAGGGGCTCGCCAGGCCACATCCGGACTATGAGGTCCTTCATGGCCAGTTCGGCCGCATTGTGGAGTTTGACCAATTGCTTCAGTTGGTCACTTAGAGGCATCGGGTGTTTGGTTCCACTGTATTGGGACCAGAACAACTTCTCCGTCGAGCTCCCCTCTTCAGCACGATAGAACTCTGCGACATCCGAAATGTTGCATGGCAGATCTGCGAATGCCCCTGGAGAGCTCCGAATTCGTGTAAGTAAAAGAAATGACTCCTCCACATGCTTGCTTTGCATAAAGAATGCCTTACCCTCCGCTATCTTCTTGGCCACCTGGATCTCCTGGAGGGCCTTCTGGGCTTCGGCCTTGGCGTCTGTCACGCTCTGGAGGGCCTTCACAAGCTCCGGCTCTTGCGTCTTGAAGTCATGCTCCAAGGACTCGAACTTCTGACCGAGCTCCTGGAGCTCTTGCTGTACCTCTCCAACCCGAGCATCTTGCTCCTCTCGCTCGGTGCGCTCCGTAGCTGCCTTGGCTTCAGCTGTGGACAATGCTTTCTTCGGGGCCGCCACTTCGGTCGCGGTTCCTATCACAACCATGATAGTTTTGGTTAGCATCATTAATTTTTTATCCTCTATACGACACACGGACGGGGTTTCACTTACCTTTGTTCTCCTCGAGCTGCTTCTTCACGAGGACGAGCTCTTATTCAGCCTGCCCCAGGTCGCGCTTGAGTCCGGCAACCTAAGCCACGCGCGCAGTGGCAATCAGCAACAATGCCTGTTTGCTCACATAGACAAGTACTATTAGCTTCCCGTGGTTTTTTAGTTGACCCTCCGTTTGGCTTTTCCTACCGAACACCAACCAGAGTATCAGGGGCTACTGTCTATCGGGTTATATTTCCTCACACTCTCTCATTACTTACCGCAAAGCCTGTTAATAGGCTGGTGCAGGCTTCGGTCAATCCGCTCTTGGCGAACCGAACCTTCTCAACCACCATACTCATAAGAGTACGGTGCTCATCATCGATGGAAGCGCCTCAAAGCGCTTCCAACAAATTATGCGATGCCTCCAGCTGGGCGGAGGTCATCGTCACGGCCGGATAACTCTCCTTCGCGAGGGGCTGCCTACTGGAATCTGGAACCTTTGGAGGCTCCGGCGCAGTAACCGGCTGGGAGCCAGACTTGTTATGGCTCCTGTCAGCATAATCCATGGGGGTCTTACCCCCCATGCGCCCGGCGTCTGGGATTTTGCCTTGGGGCGTCTCTGGAACCGTCACCTCCTGCTCTAGTATTCTTCGGGACAACACCTCGGTGTCATCCACAGGTCGTGGGGAGCTGGCCGTCGGAAGTGAATTCATCTCCGCCTCGCCCAGAGACTCCTCCGAAGAGGACACCCCGAGATTGGACCCGGTCGGACTGCATATACGTGTTCGGCGTTATTACAAGCCATAAGGTCAAAGTCGCACAAAAAAATATTACAGAATGCGGATACTTACGACCTCGCCCGGGGTTTGCCCCTGGGCAGCCATGATAACCCACAAGTGTAGGGGATCGCAACAACTTTTGAGGGTGAAGTACAACCCAAATTTATTGATTCGACACAAGGGGAGCCAAAGAATATTCTTGAGTATTAGCAGTTGAGTTGTCAATTCAACCAAACCTGGATAACTTAGTATCTGCAGCAGAGTATTTAGTAGCAAAAGTGGTATGATAGTAATGGTAACAGTAGCAACAGTAATGGTAAATGTTTTTGGGTTTTTGTAGTAGTTGTAACAGTAGCAACGAAAAAGTAAATAAGCGAAGAACAATATATGAAAAGCTCGTAGGCAATGGATCAGTGATGGATAATTATGCCGGATGCGATTCCTCATGCAATAGTTATAACATAGGGTGATATAGAACTAGCTCCAGTTCATCAATGTAATGTAGGCATGTATTCCGTAAATAGTCACACGTGCTTATGGAAAAGAACTTGCATGACATCTTTTGTCCTACCCTCCCGTGGCAGCGGGGTCCTAATGGAAACTAAGGGATATTAAGGCCTCCTTTTAATAGAGAACTGGACCAAAGGATTAACACATGGTGAATACATGAACTCCTCAAACTATGGTCATCACCGAGAAGTATACCGATTATAGTCACTTCGGGGTTGTCAGATCATAACACATAATAGGTGACTATAGACTTGCAAGATAGGATCAAGAACACACATATATTCATGAAAACATAATAGGTTCAGATCTGAAATCATGGCACTCGGGCCCTAGTGACAAGCATTAAGCATAGCAAAGTCATAGCAACATCAATATCAGAACATAGTGGATACTAGGGATCAAACCCTAACAAAACTAACTTGATTACAAGGTAAATCTCATCCAACCCATCACCGTCCAGCAAGCCTACGATGGAATTACTCACTCACGGCGGTGAGCATCATGAAATTGGTGATGGAGGATGGCTGATGATGACGACGGCGACGAATCCCCCTCTCCGGAGCCCCGAATGGACTCCAGATCAGCCCTCCCGAGAGGGATTAGGGCTTGGCGGAGGCTCCGTATCGTAAAACGCGATGAAACTTTCTCTCTGATTTTTTTCTCCCCGAGACGGTATATATGGAGTTGGAGTTGAGGTCGGAGGAGGTCCAGGGGGCCCACGGGATAGGGGGCGCGCCCTACGGGGGGCGGCCCCCTCTCTCGTGGACAGGCCCTGGGCCCCCTGGCCCTGATTCTTTCGCCAAAAATTCTTATTAATTCTGAAAAGTCCCTCCGTGGATTTGCAGGTCATTCTGTGAACTTTTCTTTTCTACACATAAAACAACATCATGGTAGTTCTGCTGAAAACAGCGTCAGTCCGGGTTAGTTTCATACAAATCATGCAAGTTAGAGTCCAAAACAAGGGCAAAAGTGTTTGGAAAAGTAGATACGTTGGAGACGTATCAACTCCCCCAAGCTTAAACCTTTGCTTGTCCTCAAGCAATTCAGTTGATAAAATGAAAGTGATAAATAAAAACTTTTACAAACTCTGTTTGCTCTTGTTGTTGTAAACATGAAAAGCCAACATTCAAGTTTTAGCAAATATTATGAACTAACCATACTCACAATAACACATAGGTCTCACGATTACTCACATCAGTAGCATAATCAGCTAGCGAGTCATAATAATAAAACTCAGATGACAACACTTTCTCAAAATAATCATAACATGATATAACAAAATGGTATCTCGTTAGACCTTTCTGAGACCGCAAAACATAAATGCAGAGCACCTTTAAAGATCAAGGACTGACTGAACATTGTAATTCATGGTAAAAGAGATCCAGTCAAGTCATACCCAATATAAACCAGTAATAATGAATGCAAATGACAGTGTGCTCTCCAGCTGGTGCTTTTAATAAGAAGGGTGATGACTCAACATAAAAGTAAATAGATAGGCCCTTCGCAGAGGGAAGCAGGGATTTGTAGAGGTGCCAAAGCTTGATTTTAAAATAGAGATTGAATAACATTTTGAGCGGCATACTTTTGCTGTCAACGCAACACCTATGAGATGGTTGTATCTTCCATACTAAATGCATTATAGGCAGTTCCCAAATAGAATGGTAAAGGTTTATGCTCACCCAACCACCTACAAGCATCAATCCATGGCTTGCTCGAAACAACGAGTGCCTCCAACATACAACAGCCCTCGGGGAGTTTTGTTTAATTATTTTGATTTGCTTTGATCTTTTTGGATCATGGGACTGGGCATCCCGGTTACCGGCCCTTTCTCGTGAATGAGGAGCGGAGTCCACTCCTCTGAGAATAACACACCTAGCATGGAAGATATAGGCAGCCCTAGTTGTTACATGAGCTGCTTGAGCATACAAAAGAGAATTTCATTTGAAGGTTTGGAGTTTGGCACATACAAATTTACTTGGAATGGCAGGTAGATACCGCAAATAGGAAGGTATAGTGGACTCATATGGAACAACTTTGGGGTTTAAGGAGTTTGGATGCACAAGCAGTATTCCCGCTTAGTACAGGTGAAGGCTAGCAAAAGACTGGGAAGCGACCAACTGAGAGAGCGACAACAGTCATAAGCATGCATTAAAATTAATTCACACCAAGCATAAGCATGAGTAGGATATAATCCACCATGAACATAAATATCGTGAAGGTTGTGTTGATTTGATTCAACTACATGTGTGAACATGTGCCAAGTCGAGTCACTCAATTCATTCAAAGGAGGATACCATCCCATCATACCACATCATAATCATTCTAATAGCATGTTGGCATGCAAGGTAAACCATTATAACTCATAGCTAATCAAGCATGGCACAAGTAACTATAATCTCTAAATGTCATTGCAAATATGTTTACTTCATAATAGCTGACTCAGGAGCAATGAATCATCATATTTACAAAAACAAGATAGGTCGAGTTCATACCAGCTTTTCTCATCCCAATAAGTCCATCATATATCATCATTATTGCCCTTCAATTGCACGACTGAACGAAGTGTATAATAATAAGAGTGCACGTGCATTGGACTAAGCTGGAATCTGCAAGCATTCAACTTAAGAGAGAAGACAAGTAATATGGGCTCTAAATATAAATAATCATGCATATAAGAGCCACTAAGCATTTTCAATATGGTCTTCTCGACCCCCAGAAGAAAGAAAAGAAAATAAAACTATTTACACGGGAAAGCTCCCAACAAGTAAAAGAAGAACGAGAAATCTTTTTGGTTTTTCATTTTAATTTCTACTATAAGAAAGGAAATTAAACTAACTAATTTTTTTGGTTTTACTCAAGGTTTATCAAACACACAAGAAGAAAACTAGAAAATAGAATTTAAACTAGAATGGACAATACAATGAAAGAGTATGAGCACCGACGACTAGTGTGTGAACATGAATGTAAAGTTGGTGAGAAATACATACTCCCCCAAGCTTAGGATTTTGGCCTAAGTTGGTTTAATACCAAGGACCGCCGCTACTCTCTCCGGTGTAATGAGAGGTGTAATCAGGATACCACTGGTTGGTCATCTCCGGATCCCACTTGACAGATGATGCACGATAGGGGTCCAGCTCAGGTTCTGGTTCAGGTTCTGGAATAAAAGCTTGAGCTTGATGATTGTTTACCGCCTCCGGTGAGACAAGGAATTTTTCTGCAAGCAAATCAAACAACAGAGGTGCAGGCAAGATAATAATCTCAAAGTGTTTCTTATTGAATCTAAGTTTATACAAGAGCATCCTATCTTCATTGTCAACAATAAACTTATGTGCTACCATGCTCTTGTAATCTAGAATGTGAGGAGGCAATATTGTCTCCTTTTCCTCATGGTGCCTAATGGGTATCTGAAAATGTCTAGCAAGACGTGCAGCATAGATACCTCCAAATATGGCGCCTTTTGTATGATTAAGGGCTAGCCGTTTAGAAACGACGGCACCCATATTAAAACTATTGTCTCCAAGCAAAGCATTTTGAAGAATGATAATATCAGGAACACTCAAGTTTCCACTATTCCCACAACCGATCAAGCATCTACTAGCAAATATGGCAAAGTAGCATAAAACAGGAAAGTGTATGCTAGAGACTTTTGCTTCGGAACCCTTCTTTGGCTCTTCTACAACAATAATATTAACAAAGCCAGCCACATCTTCACGATGGGGTTCCTCTAGTTCTCCCTCATAAGGTATCCTACATACCGTGCAAAAATGACGTAAAGACATTTCTTTGAACTCGTCATATAAATAAAATGACACTTCAGGCGGTGACTTCTTAGGATAAAAATGAAAGTTTTGCACGAAAGTATTGGTGAGTAAGAGATACTGATCGATTCGGTCATTGATGAAACCGGTGAGGCCTGCAGTCTTGATTAAAGCATAAAAGTCTTCATGAATTCCGACTTCCTTCAAGAAATCATCACATGGCCATTCACACGGTCGTACTTCCGTTAAGCAAGGCAGATTATACTTGGCCTTTTCCTTCTCTTTAGCTTGTTTTTCTTGGGAGCTTTGGCTAGAAGAGACCCTCAAAAGTTTCCTCAACATTTTCTGAAAATTTCTGAAATTTTAGTAACTTTAAAATAAAAGTGCATAAAACTAAACAAGATTGATAGCAACTACTCCTACAAGTGCCTAGAGCCCATATCATGCATTGGAATTGCTTGGGACCTCAAAAATTTAACATGCAAGCTCAAGAACAGGGTCACCAAGACAGCAAGGATTTGCAATGAATAAAGCACTAGAACAAAAACTAATTGGACCAACGGAGGAGTCACATACCAAGCAACAATCTCCCAAAGCAGTTTTGTGAATGGAGCTTTGAGCTAAGAGATCGAAAATCGCAGCAAAACGAGCTAGAACTCGTGCTTGAGCTGGATGGGGATTTTTTGGGTAGAAGATGGAGTGTGTGGGTGCTGGCATAAGTGGAGGGGAGCCACCAGGGGCCCACGAGACAGGGGGCGCGCCCTACAGGGGGGCGCCCTCCTCTCTCGTGGCCTGGTGCTTGCCCCTCCTGCAGTGTTTTCAGTGCCTAAAATCCTCAAATATTCCAGAAAAAATCATACTAAATTTGCAGGGCATTTGGAGCACTTTTATTTTCGGACTATTTTTTATTGCACGGATAATTCAGAAAACAGACGGATAATACTATTTTTGCTTTATTTAATCTAAATAACAGAAAGTAAAAAGAGGGTACAGAAGGTTGTGCCTTCTAGTTTCATCCATCTCGTGATCATCAAAATGAACCCGCTAACAAGGTTGATCAAGTCTTGTTAACAAACTCATTCCGAATAACACGGAACCGGAGAAATTTCGAATAACACTAAGTTACCTCAACGGGGATATGAAAATCCCCAACAATAAGAATATCATACTTTTTCTTGACAGTAGGGAGAGGAAATTCAAAACCTCCAAAAATGATAGTTGGAACTTTTTCAATAGAATTGATGCTATGAACTTGAGATTGTTTCCTCGGAAAGTGTACCATATGCTCATTGCCATTTACATGAAAAGTGACATTGCCTTTGTTGCAATCAATAACAGCCCCTTCAGTATTAAGAAAAGGTCTACCAAGGATAATAGACATACTATCGTCCTCGGGAATATCAAGAATAACAAAGTCCGTTAAGATAGTGACATTTGCAACCACAACAGGCACATCCTCACAAATACCGACAGGTATAGCAGTTGATTTATCAGCCATTTGCAAAGATATTTCAGTAGGTGTCAACTTATTCAATTCAAGTCTACGATATAAAGAGAGAGGCATAACACTAACACCGGCTCCAAGATCACATAAAGCAGTTCTAACATAATTTCTTTTAATGGAGCATGGTATAGTTGGAACACCCGGATCTCCAAGTTTCTTTGGTATTCCACCCTTAAAAGTGTAATTAGCAAGCATGGTGGAAATTTCAGCTTCCGGTATCTTTCTTTTATTTGTGATGATATCCTTCATATACTTAGCATAAGGATTTACTTTAAGCATATCAGTTAAGCGCATACGTAAGAAAATAGGTCTAATCATTTCAGCAAAGCGCTCAAAATCCTCATCATCCTTTGACTTGGATGGTTTAGGAGGAAAGGGCATGGGTTTCTGAACCCATGGTTCTCTTTCTTTACCGTGCTTCCTAGCAACAAAATCTCTCTTATCATAACGTTGATTCTTTGATTGTGGGTTATCAAGATCAACAGCAGGTTCAATCTCTACATCATTGTTATTACTAGGTTGAGCATCTACATGAACATCATTATTAGCATTATCATCAGGTTCATGTTCATCTCCGGATTGTGTTTCAGCATCAGAGATAGAAGTATCATTGGGATTCTCAAGTGTTTCTACATTAGGTTCACTAGAAGTTTGCAAAGTCCTATCATTCTTCTTTTTCTTCTTCTTAGAAGAACTAGGAACATCTAGATTATTATTCTGAGAATCTTGTTCAATTCTTTTAGGGTGGCCTTCAGGATACAAAGGTTCCTGAGTCATTCTACCAGTTCTAGTAGCCACTCTAACGGCAAAGTCATTTTTATTATTCAATTCATCAAGCAAATCATTTTGAGCTTTGAGTACTTGCTCAGCTTGAGTAGCAACCATAGAAGCATATTTGCTAACGCGGTGAAGTTCATCTTTAACTCTAGCCAGATTATCACCTACGCGTCCTATCTCGAAAGCATTATTCTTTAACTCTCTACCAACATAAGCATTAAAACTTTCTTGTCTAGCCATAAAGTCATCAAATTCATCTAAGCATGGGCTATGAAATTTAGTAGAGGGTATTTCAACTTTATCATATCTATAGAGAGAATTTACCTTTACTACCTGTGTCGGGTTATCAAGACAATGTGGTTCTTCAGGCGGTAAATTAAGACCATGTATTTCTTCAATAGGTGGTAAATTCTTAACATCTTCAGCTTTAATACCTTTTTCTTTCATTGATTTCTTTGCCTCTTGCATATCTTCAGGACTGAGAAATAAAACACCTCTCTTCTTCGGAGTGGGTTTAGGAATAGGCTCAGGAGTTGGCTCAATTGGTTCAGGAATTACTTCAGGAACTGGCTCGGGAAGAGTCCAATTATTTTCATTAGTCAACATATTATTCAATAATATTTCAGCTTCGTCGACTGTTCTTTCCCTGAAAACACAACCAGCACAACTATCCAAGTGGTCCTTGGAAGCATCGGTTAGTCCATTATAAAAGATATCAAGTATTTCATTTTTCTTAAGATGATGATCAGGCAAAGCATAAAGCAACCGGAGAAGCCTCCCCCAAGCTTGTGGGAGACTCTCTTCTTTGATTTGCACAAAATTATATATTTCCCGCAAGGCAGCTTGTTTCTTATGAGCAGGGAAATATTTAGCAGAGAAGTAATAAATCATATCCTGGGGACTACGCACACAACCAGGAGCAAGAGAATTATACCAAGTCTTAGCATCACCCTTTAATGAGAACGGAAATATCTTAAGGATATATAAATAGCGAGACTTCTCATCATGAGTAAATAGGGTGGCTATATCATTCAACTTGGTAAGATGTGCCACAACAGTTTCAGATTCAAGGCCATAAAAAGGATCAGATTCAACTAAAGTAATAATATCAGGATCAACAGAGAATTCATAATCCTTATCAGTAACACAGATAGGTGAAGTAGCAAAAGTAGGATCGGGTTTCATTCTAGCATTAAGAGACTGCTGCTTCCATTTAGCTAATAATTTCTTAAGATCATTTCTATCATTGCAAGCAAGAATAGCTTCAGCAGCTTCTTTGTTCATAACATAACCCTTAGGAACAACAGGTAATACATAATCATTGGGGGAACGTTCATCATCACTATCATCAATAATAGGTTCTTCAATATTTTCATTCCCCCTAACTCTAGCAAGTTGTTCATCAAGAAATTCACCTAATGGCAAAGTAGTATCATGCATAGAAGTAGTTTCATCATAAGTATCATGCAAAGCAGAAGTGGCATCATCGATAACATGCGACATATCAGAATTCATAGCAGTAGCAGGTTTAGGTGTCGCAAGCCTACTAATAACGGAAGGAGAATCTAGTGCAGAGCTAGATGGCAGTTCCTTACCTCCCCTCGTAGTTGAGGGCAAAATCTTGGTCTTAGCGTCTTTCAAGTTCTTCATAGTGATCAACAGATATAAATCCCAAGTGACTCAGAGAATAGAGCTATGCTCCCCGGCAACGGCGCCAGAAATTAGTCTTGATAACCCACA
Organism: Triticum aestivum; assembly: GCF_018294505.1. Classification (NCBI taxonomy): domain Eukaryota; kingdom Viridiplantae; phylum Streptophyta; class Magnoliopsida; order Poales; family Poaceae; genus Triticum; species Triticum aestivum. Next base: position 772,680,474 of record NC_057798.1, on the reverse strand, counting down.
AGTATAGGGGATCGCAACAGCTTTCGAGGGTAGAGTATTCAACCCAAATTTATTGATTCGACACAAGGGGAGCCAAAGAATATTCTTGAGTATTAGCAGTTGAGTTGTCAATTCAACCACACCTGGATAACTTAGTATCTGCAGCAAAGTATTTAGTAGCAAAAGTGGTATGATAGTAATGGTAACAGTAGCAACAGTAAAGATAAATGTTTTTGGGTTTTTGTAGTAGTTGTAACAGTAGCAACGGAAAAGTAAATAAGCGAAGAACAATATATGAAAAGCTCGTAGGCAATGGATCAGTGATGGATAATTATGCCGGATGCGATTCCTCATGCAATAGTTATAACATAGGGTGATATAGAACTAGCTCCAGTTCATCAATGTAATGTAGGCATGTATTCCGTAAATAGTCATACGTGCTTATGGAAAAGAACTTGCATGACATCTTTTGTCCTACCCTCCCGTGGCAGCGGGGTCCTAGTGGAAACTAAGGGATATTAAGGCCTCCTTTTAATAGAGAACCGGACCAAAGCATTAACACATGGTGAATACATGAACTCCTCAAACTACGGTCATCACCGAGAAGTATCCCGATTATTGTCACTTCGGGGTTGTCGGATCATAACACATAATAGGTGACTATAGACTTGCAAGATAGGATCAAGAACACACATATATTCATGAAAACATAATAGGTTCAGATCTGAAATCATGGCACTCGGGCCCTAGTGACAAGCATTAAGCATAGCAAGGTCATAGCAACATCAATCTCAGAACATAGTGGATACTAGGGATCAAACCCTAACAAAACTAACTTGATTACATGGTAAATCTCATCCAATCCATCACCGTCCAGCAAGCCTACGATGGAATTACTCACTCACGGCGGTGAGCATCATGAAATTGGTGATGGAGGATGGTTGATGATGACGACGGCGATGAATCCCCCTCTCCGGAGCCCCGAACGGACTCTAGATCAGCCCTCCCGAGAGAGATTAGGGCTTGGCGGCGGCTCCGTGTCGTAAAATGCGATGAAACTTTCTCTCTGTTTTTTCTCTCCCCGAGACGGTATATATGGAGTTGGAGTTGAGGTCGGAGGAGGTCCAGGGGGGCCACGAGATAGGGGGCGCGCCCTAGGGGGGGGAGCGCCCCCTGTCTCGTGGACAGGCCCTGGGCCCCCTGGTCCTGATTCTTTCGCCAAAAATTCTTATTAATTCTGAAAAGTCCCTCCGTGGATTTGCAGGTCATTCCGAGAACTTTTCTTTTCTACACATAAAACAACATCATGGTAGTTCTGCTGAAAATAGTGTCAGTCTGGGTTAGTTTCATTCAAATCATGCAAGTTAGAGTCTAAAACAATGGCAAAAGTGTTTGTAAAAGTAGATACGTTGGAGACGTATCAAGCCACTCCTCGTCGCTATAAGCAGCGGTTGTGGAGTGATCTGGAAGGGACGCATTTCCCTTCTTTGGCGTCCCGGCCTCCCCCGACGGGGCGGCCTTCCTTTTCTTCTCCTCTCGAGCACAGGGAGGGGGCGTTTCTTCATGTTTCCCACCATCTTCGGGGGGGGGGGGGAATCTTCCTCGTCATCCTCGGATGATGAGTCTATCACGACCCTGCGCCGGAGACCTTTTCTGGTCCCCGCGGCCGCCTTCTTGGACCCTTCGCCCCCCTCAGTTGAGGCGGCCTTCCTCTTTCTCCCCTCCCCTTCATGCGAGGAGTGCGCCTTGTCATCTTCTGGCGAGGCGTTTGGTGCGGCCTCGCGCCGGAGACCCTTTCGGGTCCCCGTGGCCTTCTTTTTGGCCTTTTTCTCCGGCACCTTGTAAGGCGCCGGAACCAGCATCTCCGTCAGGAGTGCGTCTGCTGGATCCTCAGGCAGCGGAGCCGGACAATCAATCCGCTCCGCGTCTCCACCCAATCCTGTTTGGTCAGCATGGTGACTCAAAAATCCTCCCACGAATGTACTAGGAAAGGAACATCTTGTGATAGTTAGATGATTTACCGGATGGGCGAGGCGCTTTGCGCTGAGTCCACGGTCCTCAGAAAGGGGGGAAGAGCTTCGCTGGTTTTGAACAGTACCCTCCAGACGTTTTTGTGCGTCGTGTCGAAGAGTTCTGACAGCATCTGGTGTTCGGCCGGATCGAACTCCCACATATCGAATGCCCGTATTTGGCACGGGAGCATCCAACGAACGAGCATGACCTGGACCATGTTGACAAGTTTTATCTTCTTGTCCCTCATACTTCTGATGCAGGTCTCGAGTCCGGTCAGCTTCGTGGGTTCGCCCCAGGCCAGGCCCTTCTTTTCCAAGGAAGTGAGCCGCATGGGGATTCCGGATCTGAATTTGGGGGCCACCACCCAGTTAGCGTCACGCGGCTCGGTGATGTAGAACCACCATGATTGCCACCCTTTCACGGTCTCCATGAAGGAGCTGTCAAGCCATCTAACATTGGGCATTCTGCCCACCATGGCACCACCGGACTCCGCCTGTTGGCTGCTCACAATCTTCGGCTTCACACAGAAGATTTGTAACCATAGGACGAAGTGGGGCTTGATGCAGAGGAAGGCCTCGCACACGACAATGAACGCCGAGATGTTGAGGACGAAATTTGGGGCTAGGTCGTGAAAATCTAGCCCGTAGTAATACATGAGCCCGCGGACAAACGGGTGGAGTGGAAATCCTAGTCCGCGGACGAAATGAGGGAGAAATACTACTCTCTCCCGAGACTTTGGGGTGGGGGTAATCTGTCCCTCTGCCGGAAGCCTGTGCGCGATGCTCTTGGCCAGGTATCCGGCCTCCTGAAGCTTGGTAATGTCCTCCTCTATGACAGAGGAGGCCATCCACTTGCCTCCCGCTCTGGACATGCTGCGGTCCTACGGAAAAGGTGAGAACTTGGGGACTGGAGCTCAAGAGTGCGAGAACGGATGAGCAAAGGAGGAAGAAGGCGTGGGTGAAAACGGGAGATCCTTGTCCCTTTATAAAGGCGATGCCGAATGTGCGCCTCCCCACTTGCCTCTCGAATCACTTATTTTCCAAGCCCCTCAATTGATGTCGCTGGTTGGGTTACCCATACCCGTATTGATGGAGATCCCGCGATAAGGGGACACGATCTTTGCTTTGACAGGACGTGCCAAGGAAACCGCCTCGCAATATGTGCGGAAGCGGGTTGTGGAAAACGGTTCGAATAATGACCGGGCCATGGCGTGAAGTCACGCTACAAAGAGTTGTCAGCAGATTAGATTCATGGTCTATTATTCTCTCTACGGTGGTATATGAAATTTGTCTTGCTGAGCCGGACATGGTCCTTGTGTTCGGAATTTATCTTGGAGTATTCGGAGATGGAACCCGCCTCGCAATGCCGAAGACAATCTACGTGCCGGACTCATCGTCATTGAAGCCTGGTTCAGGGGCTACTGAGGGAGTCCTGGATAAGGGGGTATCTGGACAGCCGGACTATATACTTTGGCCGGACTGTTGAACTATGAAGATACAAGATTGAAGACTTCGTCCCATGTCCGGATGGGACTCTCCTTGGCATGGAAGGCAAGCTTGGCAATTTGGATGTAGATCTCCTTCTCTGTAACCGACTCTGTGTAACCCTAGCCCCCTCCGGTGTCTATATAGACCGGAGGGTTTAGTCCGTAGGACAACAATAACAATCATACCATAGGCTAGCTTCTAGGGTTTAGCCTCTCTGATATCGTGGTAGATCAACTCTTGTAATACTCATATCATCAAAATCAATCAAGCAGGAAGTAGGGTATTACCTCCATCGAGAGGGCCCGAACCTGGGTAAACACCGTGTCCCCAGTCTCCTGTTACCATTAGCCTTAGACGCACAGTTCGGGACCCACTACCCGAGATCCGCCGGTTTTGACACTGACACCTACCTCCGTTATGTTAGTTATATTATTATTTTCTTTTCAGCCCTCCCCGTGAGATTTTGAACACCCCATTATCGGAGGGGAACTCCCTGCCGCCCGAGCAGGAGGAGGGCGATGCGCCGTCGCTAGCCCCCTCGCCTACTGCCATGGAGGACACCGAGGTGTTGTGCCGAAGGACTTCTCCTAGCTGAGGAGGGGCGGATGAGGCCGTGAAGAAGGCGCCTGAGGTTAACACCTCGGTCGCTGAAGATTTGGGGGAGGCGACCCCCATGACAACCAACAGTGGGAGCCCATCAGTCCGGGCCCCCACTGCACACTGTTCCGGAGTCCAATGCGGCTTTGGGAAGGGATGTGCAGCCCCCTTCAAGAGAGGGGGGAGGAGCAGCAGCTCCATCAGTGGCTTGCGTTAATCTAGAAGCTGCTCATGCTCTGGAGGAAGCGCTGCAACTCGCTTCCATCATGGAGGAGCACCACACCCTGATGGGTGCGGTTATGGAAAAGGTCCAGTCTGCGAAAAGCGGACTGAATGAAGCCTTCAACAGCCTATTAAAGGGCTTTGAGCTATGCGATGTAATGCTCTAAAAGGCTTGTAATATGAAAGGATGAACCCGTGTATACAGAGTAGCCCCTGAGACTCTGTCTGGATTAGAATAATCCGGATAGAGGATCCCATGATAATTCGGACACTAATATACTGTGCTAATGTGTGTACCAGGCATCCATGTTGGCGGCTATCGCCCAGGCCGCAGAGGTTTCCGAGCGTAATCGGAAGCTTCCAGTGGCCGATGAGGAGCTCGACCGCATCAACAAGCAGTTCAAGGAGACGCAAGGTATGTGGAAGTTATATATCATAAGTGATATGTATAGTGAGTCTTTTTAACTCATTAGATTTTGTGATTATGATCATAGTTGGCATAGCTGAGGTTGAGTCCCTCAAAGGCGCGCTTGCCCAGGCCAAGAAAGAGGCGGAGGCGAACAAGGCAGCCACTGACAAAGCGGCTAAGGAGCTGGAGGCGGAGCAAACTGCCCACCGCCAACATCAATCTCGGGTGGCCGAAGTCAAGCAAGAGCTCAAGGACGCCATCAGCAAGTGCGAGTCCTTGGAGCAGAAGACTTCAGACAAAGCATCCGAACTCGCCAAGGCTCTCCAGGATGTTAAGGAGGCCCGGGTTGCATCCCAGAGCGCTTGCGAGGAGATCCAGTATGCTAGGCAGATAGCGGCTGGTAAGGCCTTTCTTTTGTAGAGTAAATTTGGAAGTAGGAGGTATATCTCATTGACCCGAGTTTGGAGTTCTCCAGGCGCATTTGCGGATCTTTCGAGGAGTGTCGCCGGCACCGCACAGTTCTTCCGAGCCCAGGAGGGGAGCTCGACCAAGAAGTTGTTCTGGTCACAGTATCTTGTGCCAGAGCATCCGATGCCTCTGAGCGACCAGCTGAAGAAACTGACCGAGCTGCATAGGGTGGCCGACTTGGCCATGAAGGATCTAATAGTCCAACTTTGGCCAGCCAGCCCATGCCCAGCAGCTACTTCGGCCTCGTGAAGCAGCTTGTGAACGCGCGTCCTCGGATCGATGCCATAAAGAGGTCGGCCTGCATAGAAGGTGCCCGGATGGCCTTTGCCCACGTCAAGATGCAAATGGGAAAAGATGAAGGCCACCAAAGTGGCAACCACAGGTCCGCCCGAGGGAAAAGATCATCGGAAGACGGAGAGGTACTTTGAAGGTGTCCTAGAAGGCACCTGATTAGTAGAGGGCCAGTGTTCAAAGGATTTATATTCGATTAGATGTATTCGAGTGGAAGAAACTATGTTATGAATCCGAGCTATGATTACGCCTTTTGTGTTAATTTATCCTCCTCTGCGGCCATTTATTGTTTATATTTCTGAAGGTTGCCAGTCGTCGGCTTCTTCCACAATGTAAATATTACAGGGGTGTTCGTGGACGCATGGCCACACTTTATCCAACGTCTTGGTCCGTAGAGGGGGCGTCCGCGAGGTGAACTAGGCAATCCGACTATGCGACTTTATTACCTTCACTTAGCCATAGGAGTCTATTGGTGGGGCTAAGTTCTAACCCTATTGCATTTTGTGGCCATCCGGATTACGGTGCCTTTGCAACACGCCTGGTCGAAGCCCAGCCCCTCATCTGACATGACAAGAATCGCTAACGATATGTAGTATAACACTAAGTCACCGGATCACTGACTAGCTCTCACTTATCATGACGGTCAGTTTTCGGCTTTCTCTACTGAGGTACTTAACCGGACGAACCAGAAATACAATCGCAGTAGTTCTCCCTTTACTACCTTAGCCGAACTGGCGGAACGTAAGGTGGTAAGCATAGGAGCCGGGCAACCCAACTATAGACCAAAGACATGATTCTGAACCGATGCATATAATGCAATATCCGGGACGCCAAAGAGTTCCCTATAGGTGTTCGGATTTTATAGTGTGCAAGGCTAAATATAGCCCTCGGCGTGAAGGCCGGGCTAAAGTACGTATGTCAGTCAGAAATAAGGAGGGGATACAGATGATAGTATAACATGCGTAATGAACAAAAAGTGGTGATCGTCTGCTTCCTTTATATCCTTATTAATACGTCGAGACGTGTTTCGACAGATAAAGCCATGAATATTGAGGTCATGTTACATGCCAAAAATTTACATAAGGGAAAGGTTTACACGGGGCCTAAAAGTAGAGGTTTGAAGATCCCGATGGTGCCCTACCGCACGTCTGCGTCGTTTCTCCTTAATAGTGAATCCTTTTAAGAGGAGAATTAGATGGTTGTCTGTAAAGAAGAGAAAGAGGGGCCGAGGAGGGAGCCCTCATGCAACCATATAGTTGGTAGGTTTTCGAATGAACCTGCAGTGAAAGAAAGAAGAAAAAAGGTACGTGAGGTCTGAATAGGGTCGAACCGTACTATGGACCTTTTCCGCAGTGTGCCTCCGGCGTTACCCAAGGTATTTTAAGTGCATAGTTATGTACGCGCGATACGTATACCGTGGCCTTATGGGGCAGTCGGCGGAGGCAGAACTGCTATTCGAGTTCCGGGTCCACCGAGCTATCTCTAGAAGGTGCGGACCGGACTCTTTTGGCAATGTCATTGGTCTTGATGGCCGATGAATTGTTCAGTTTGATAAGTACGCCATGCACCTCGGCCGCTAGGGCCGCGGTATGCTCTTCAGTACGGAGGGAGCGCTCCATATTTCCATTGACTGTGATGACGCCACGCGGTCCGGTCATTTTAACCTTCAAATAAGCATAATGTAGGACCGCATTAAAACAAGCGAAAGTGGTTCGTCCGAGCAACACGTGATAGCCACTGTTGAAAGGGATGATATCAAAGATTAGTTTTTCGCTACGGAAGTTGTCTGGAGAACCGAATACCACTTCCAGTGTTAATGAGCCCGTGCAACGGGCCTCCACACCGGGTATCACTCCTTTAAAGGTAGTGTTACTAGGCTTGATTCTTGACGGATCGATGCCCATTTTGCGGACAGTGTCTTGATAGATCAAGTTAAGACTGCTGCCACCGTCCATAAGGACTTTAGTGGGATGGTATCTTTCGATGATGGGATTGAGTACCATGGCGGCCGAACCCCGTGACGGATACTGGTTGGATGATCCCTATGATCGAAGGTGATCGGACAGATTTTGGGGCGACAGGCTCTACAGTGTAGACGTCCCTTAGTGCGCACTTGCGCTCCCTTTTTGGTATGTGCGTGACATAGATCATGTTCACTGTTTTTACTTCAGGGGAAAACTACTTTCTTACCCTCGGTGTTCGGCGGACGAGGCTCATCGTCGTCCTCGCTTGGCAGTCCCGTCCCCTTGTGTTTGGTATTTAACTTACCTGCATGTTTAAAAACCCAACAATTTTTATTGGCGTGGTTGGCAGGCTTATCGGGGGTGCCATGGATCTGACAAGGCCTCTCGAGGATTTTGTCCAAATTGGATGGACCATCCCTGTTGCCTTTGAAAGGTTTCTTCCGCTAACCGGGTTTAGAACCACTGAATCCGGTGTTAACTGCCGTGTCTTCTGTGTCCTCCTTTGTTGTTTCAGCGCTTGTTCTTGTTGAAGCGTGGCCTGCCATTGCCATCCCTGGCCTCTGAGGTGTCGGGGTCGCTGGAACTGTTGCTTCTACGAGCTAGCCAGCTATCTTCGCCCGCGCAGAAGCGGGTCATAAGTATTGTAAGGGCTGCAATGGTTTTCGACTTTTCTTGCCTGAGGTGTTGGGCGAGCCATTCATCATGGACGTTGTGTTTGAAGGCCGCTAAGGCTTCGGCGTCTGGACAGTCCACAATTTGGTTCTTTTTAATGAGGAACCGATTCCAAAGTTTGCGAGCTGACTCTCCGGGCTGCTGGACTATGTGACTTAGGTCATCGGCATCCGGTGGCCGGACATAAGTGCCCTGAAAGTTGGCCCGAAAAGCGTCTTCTAAATCTTCCCAGCTCCCAATGGAGTTCTCTGGGAGACTATTCAACCAGTGTCCTCTGGTCCCTTCAACTTCAAGGGGAGGTATTTGCTGGCTTGGAGGTCATCTCCACGAGCCATGTGAATGAGGAGAAGAAAATCCTCAATCCAGACGGGTTATAATCCTTGCGAGTACTTGCTCCCTTTTGCGCATCTACTTCCTAAAGAAAACCAAAAGTATGAGAATGTGACTCATTGTAATATATAAAATTTTAAAAAATACCTTAGCGTGTTGCCCAAAATGTGTGTCATACAACCCAAATTACAAGTACCAACGCACAACTAGAGTTCAAAGATGAAAGGAGATCACATATCATTTGATACACATGCACAACCATATTAATTCCCGATTTTCATGGCTAATATTTGCTATCACACTCAAAATTGCAACTACAAATGCAATAACCAAAAAGAGAAAGTATACAATTAAATAGAATGTATCCTCATTCTCTTCTTTCGCGTACTAATTGTGTCCGACGTTGTCACAGAAAGCCTTCATGTTCAACCATCCAGGACATATCAACATTAGCTTTGCGGCTCTATGTCCTATAGATCATTTTTTTTTCATAGATCTATCACAAGAGAGCCATGATATAGTCAACTGAAAAAGAAATTAAGAAATGAAACAATATCCAGTTAGATGAACCAAAAAGTTATGAACACAAAGGAAAATGAAGGAATAAATTGCCAGATATATTGAAGTATCCTCTCTATTATACATCAATATGAAAAATGAGACGTACCTTCCTATATGAGGTATTCGTATAAGTCAAAAACTACAAGCACATGGCTAAGATCTTTAGATGAGACAAGGTTTGCAAATTACAACATAAAGTTCAAGTCTCAGGTTTCACAAAAATATTTTGCACAAAATACATGAATCGTACATACCTCGCACGACTAAGACTAACATCGAGAGAGAAAAGAGTTACATGATGTTTTTTTATGTTCCTCTCGAGGTCACAGCTGAGTTATCCGGGCAGTCATAGTCTCCATGGTGTATTCCTCAATTATGGCCGTGTGCATGGCAAGGTAAAAGTGTGACAAACCAGTGGAGATGCCTGTAGTTCAAAAATAAATAGGTAAATTTCTATATATGTAATGGAGCAAAAACAGCCGGCGGGCGCCATCGGCGGGCACGGCGGTGACAATGGCAACGATGGCCACGCAAGGTATTCTGGTGTAGAAGAAAATGAGGGAGAGGTGAATCACAGATCACATAGGTATGCAAATGTGTGCTTGTATTTGGTCCAGGTTCAATTGATAGGCAAATTATGGCAAGTACGTGGGCTCTTTATTTGGTAAACAATCAAATTGGAGGGCATCTATCATATTTGGAAAGAATCGAATTAATGAGCAACAACATAATGTGAAAATCACGGAAGGGAATAATTCATGCTCATGCAATAATATATGGAAGGTGAGAATCATACCACAATTGGGCCGCATGAAATATTTAAACATGGCTAATCACTACCGGAACAAGGATCTAAGCCGACGGCCAAAAGTATGCTGACAGCGACCGTCGGCCTCTTCAAGACTATGCCGACAGCTGGCCCCAGGCCGTTGGGCTATCCCAGTATACGCCGACGGCTCCCGTTGGCAAAGAATGGCCGTCGGCATAGCCAGATCTACGCCTAAAGCAGCCGTCGGCATATACGGGCCGTCGGCATAGCGATGGGCCCAGTGACCACGCCCGCGACGGGCGGCTAACGGCGTCGGATCTATGCCGATGGCCGAGACGGGCGGCCGTCGGCATAGATAAGGTTGCCATGTCATCGATCCAGACCGCACCGACCAAGGCCTATGTCGACGGCTGCCGTCGGCATAGATGACACGTCATCAATCCGCACTGCGCCGTCCATCCGCCCTGGTCGCAGCTATGACGACGGCTTTGCCGTCGGCATATGTATTTTTTTCATTTTTTTTCATAGCTATATTTTTATGTTTTTTTACGTATTATTATTTGACTAACTTACATGTAGCATTTGTTAATATATATAAGCATACATACATTTTTCGATTCTATACGAAGGGGTGCGACCCCCCTCACGTACGGCGCCGACGCCGGCCGACACCTGGAGGGGGGAAACAGCCGCACCGGGTCTATACGGAGGGGACGTTGCTCCCAACTGTTTCTATATATGGGATGACCTACCACAACCGGTTGAAGAGGTGGCACGCGTCTCTCGGGTGTGGACCTACTCAGGGACGGCGCAGCCGGCGGCACCTGGAGGGGGGAAACGGACGCGTCAGGTCTACATGGATGGGATCTTGCTGTGGGTTTGGCCCGGATGTTGCTCCCAGGTGTTCGTATGGGCTGACGTAACCCAACCGGGTGGAGAGGTCCACTGGTCAAAACCTGTCCGTGGAAAGTCAAAGGGATAGATCTCATGGTCAACCGCTCCAGATTAGGCGAGATGGGGGCCCTGGGGGGTAGCAATGCCACCGGAGCGTCGCACCGGGCCCTCATACATGCCGGGAGGTGGTGGCATGTTTGAAGAGGCGGCACACATCTCCGAGGTGTGGCCCCCCTCACGGACGGCGCCGCTGTCGGCACTTCGAGGGGGGAGATAGACGCGCCGGGTCTACACGGAGGTGATGTAGTTGTGGGTTTGGCCCAGATGTTTCTCCCAGGTGTTCGTATGGGATGACATAACACAACCGGGTGGAGAGGTCCACTAGTCAAAACCCGTCTGCGGAAAGTCAAAGGGATAGATCTCGTGGTCAACCGCTCCAGGGTTAGGCGGGATGGGGGCCCTAGGGGTGGTAGCATTGCCACCGGAGCGTCGCACCGAGCCCTCATACACGCCGGGTTGTGTGGTGGCATGTCTGAAGAGGCGGCACACGTCTCCAGGGTGTGGCCCCCCTCACCGTCGGCACAGCCGCCGGCACCTAGAGGGGGGAAAACGAACGTGTCGGGTCTACACGGAGGTGATATAGCAGTGGGTTTGGCCCGGATGTTGCTCCCAGGTGTCCCTCTGGGATGACCTAACACAACCGGGTGGAGAGGGTACCTAGTTAAAACCCGTCCGTGGAAAGTCAAAGGGCTAGATCTCGTGGTCAACCGCTCCAGGGGTTAGGCGGGACGGGGGCCCGGGGGGGGGGGGTAGCATTGCCACCGCAGCGTCGCACCGGTCCCTTATACATGCCGGGTGGTGTGGTGGCATGTCTGAAGAGGCGGCACACTTCTCCGGGGTGTGGCCCTCCTCACGGACGGCGCTGCCGCCGGCACCTGGAGGGGGGAAACGGACGCGTCGGGTCTACAGGGACGAGATCTTGCTGTGGGTTTTGCCCGGATGTTGCTCCCAGGTGTTCGTATGGGCTGACATAACACAACCGGGTGGAGAGGTCAGCTGGTGAAATCCCGTCCGTGGGAAGTCAAAGGGCTAGATCTCGTGGTCAACCGCTCCAGGGTTAGGCGGGACGGGGGCCCTGGGGGGTAGCATTGCCACCGGAACGTCCTACCGGGCCCCTCATACATGCGAGTGGTGTTGTGGCATGTCCGAAGAGGCGGCACGCGTCTCCGGTGCGTGGCTTCCCTCACGAACGGCGCCGCCGGCGGCACCTGGAGGGGGGAATCTGCCGCGTCGGGTCTACACGGAGTGGATTTAGCTGTGGGTTTGGACCGGATGTTGCTCCCCGGTGTCCCTCTGGGCCGACCTAACACAACCGGATAGAGAGGTCCACTAGTCAAAGCCTGTCCGTGGGATGTCAAAGGGCTAGATCTCGTGGTCAACTGCTCTAGGGTAAGGCGGTACGGGGGGCCTGGGGGTAGCAATGCCACCGGAGCGTCGTACCGGGCCCTCGAACATGCGGGGTGGTGTTGTGGCATGTCCGAAGAGGCGGCACGCATCTCCGATGCGTGGCCCCCCTCACGGACGGCGCCGCCGCCGGCAACGAGAGGGGGGATACTGCCGCGTCGGGTCTACACGGAGTGGATTTAGCTGTGGGTTTGGCCCGGATGTTGCTCCCCGGTGTCCCTCTGGGCTGACCTGACACAACCGGGTGGAGAGGTCCACTTGTCAAAGCCCGTCCATGTGAAGTCAAAGGGCTAGATCTCGTGGTCAACCGCTCCAGGGTTAGGCGGGACGGGGGCCCTGGGGGTAGCAATTCCACCGGAGCGTCGTACCGGGCCCTCATACTTGCGGGGTGGTGTTGTGGCATATCCGAAGAGGCGGCACGCGTCTCCGATGCGTGCCCCCCTCACGGACGGCGCCGCCGCCGGCACCTGGAGGGGGGAAACGGATGCGTCGGGTCTACACAGAGTGGATTTAGCTGTGGGTTTCACCCGGATGTTGCTCCCCAGTGTCCCTCTGGGCCGACCTGACACAACCGGGTGGAGAGGTCCACTGTTGAAAGCCCGTGCGTGGAAAGTCAAAGGGCTAGATCTCGTGGTCAACCGCTCCAGGGTTAGGCGGGACGGGGGCCCTGGGGGGGGGGGGGTAGCAATGCCACCGGAGCATCGCACCGGCCCCTCATACATGTGGGGTGGTGTGGTGGCATGTCCGAAGAGGCGACACGTGTCTCCGGGGTTTGGCCCCCCTCACGGATGGCGATGACGCCGGCACCTAGAGGTGGAAACGGACGCGTCGGGTCTACACGGAGAGGATCTTGCTGTGGGTCTGGCCCGGATGTTGCTCCAATGTGTTCCTATGGGCTGACCTAACACAACCGGGTGGGGAGGTCCACTGGTCAAAGCCCGTCCGTGCAAAGTCAAAGGGCTAGATCCCTGGTCAAAAGCTACAGGGTTAGGCGGGACGGGGGCCCTGGGGGTAGCAATGCCACTGGGGCGTCGTACCGGGCCCTCATACATGCGGGGTGGTGTTGTGGCATGTGCGAAGAGGCGGCACGCGTCTCCGGGATGTGGCACCCCTCACGGACGGCGCCGCCGCCGGCACCTGGAGGGGGGAAACGGACGCGTTGGGTCTACACGGAGTGGATGTAGCTGTGGGTTTGGCCCGGATGTTGCTCCAGGTGTCCCTCTGGACTGACCTGACACAACCGGCTGGAGAGGTCCACTAGTCAAAGCCCGTTCGTGTGAAGTCAAAGGGCTAGATCTCGTGATCAACCGCTCCTGGGTTAGTCGGGACGGGGGCCCTTGGGGGTAGCAATGCCACCGGAGGGTCGTACCGGGCCCTCATACATGCGAGGTGGTGTTGTGGCATGTTCGAAGAGGCGACACGCATCTCCTGGGCGTGGCCCTCCTCACGGACGGCGCTACCGCCGGCACCTGGAGGGGGGAAACGGACGCGTCGGGTCTACACCGAGGGGATCTTGCTGTGAATCTGGCCCTGATGTTGCTCCAAAGTGTTCCTATGGGCTGACCTAACACAACCGGGTGGAAAGGTCCACTGGTCAAATCTCGTCCGTGCAAAGTCAAAGGGCTAGATCCCGTGGTCAAACGCTACAGGGTTAGGCGGGACGGGGGCCCTGGGGGTAGTAATGCCACCGAAGCGTCGCACCGGGCCCTCATACATGCGGGGTGGTGTGGTGGCATGTCCGAAGAGGTGGCACGCATCTCCGAGGCGTGGGCCCCCCTCACGGACGGTGATGACACGGTAGTAGATGTTCTGCGGTAACGATGCATCGTGAATATTATTAAATACTCAGAGCGCGATAAAATACTCGGAGCAAATAATTATATCATAAAGAAATGTTGCTGACCATAGAAAAAATCTGGTTCAGAAAAAATATTCATGATATTTTAGAAAATTGTTGTACAATATAAAAAAAGGATCATGTAATTAAATAATGTTTCAAACCATTAAAGAAAATGTATGGTACATTTTAAATAACGTTCATTCATGTAAAAAGTATGTATACCATATAAAAAATATACCATGTATCATTCAAATAAATTCAAGAACGTGCATTTGAAAAAAAAGAAATATACCTATGCCTACGGCTTAGCCGTCGGCATATATGCCATGTGGCATGATTAATATATGCCGATGGCTAAGCCGTCGGCATAGGTCACCTTATCCATACCCGGGCGCGCCCCGTCCAGCCGTTGACCCCAAACTAGCTCGCCCCCGACCCTGATCCAGCTCGCCCCTTAACCCGGTCCGCCGCCGCCGCATTCGGCCCCGCCGCCTGCCGCCGCCCACACCACCCCTGCCTTCCCCATCGCCGTCTCCACCCGCCGTCGCCCTGCCGTCCCCGCCGCCGTCTCCACCTGTCGTCTCCCTGCCGTCCCCGCCGTCTCCACCCCTGCCTCCCCCGTCGCCGTATCCACCCGCCGTCGCCCCGGCCTCCCCCGACTGCGCTGCGGCGCCCCGGCCTCCCCCGACCCCAACACCGCCCTGGCCTCCCCCCGACCGCGCGCCGGCCGCGGCTCCTGCCGGCCCGCACGCCTGGCCCTCCCATCCTCGGCCGCCCCTGCCCTCCCGTCCCCGTCCTCCGCTGCCTTGGCCCCTCACCGCCGCCCCCTGCTCGCCGCTGCCCCGGCCGCCCCTGCCTCACCGTCCCCGGCCGCCCCTACCTCACCGTCCGCGGCCGCCCCGGTGAGCTTTTTTTTCATTTTTTTTCATTTTCTTATTGCTTGTTATGTGATAGATGCATGTTGTATGGATGAATGGATGGATTGATGTATATTGGTTAGTTATAGCTTTGGTCAACTTAGTGATGTTGTCAAATGTTGTCAAATTTGAAGAACAAAATTGGCATATTTGAGATGTTGTCAAATAGCTATAGTTTCATTTTGTGATGTTGACAAAATTGGTATCTGATGAGTAGTTATTTTATCATGATGATATTGCTAAAAAAATTGAAGAACAAAATTTGACACTTGATGAAAATTAGGATTTGAAGTATTATGATGATCTAAAACCTTGACTAGATGTCATTAGCAATATGATTTTTTTTTCATAGTTTGAAGTGTCAATGCTTTATGTAATATGGTGCCGTCAAATTTTTTGACTTGGTAAAATTTACAGGCTTTGTTGTATTCATCTCCCTGGAGCCTTCGTCGTCTGGGTTTGGTCCGTGATCCTACCGCTGCTCGACTACTTCTTCTACAGTGGAGGGTGAGCTACGAATCCACCTTGACCTCCTAGCCTCTTTTAACTAGATTGAATTTTCACATCAAGTCGCGTAACCTAGGTCTCCCGTCCGAAAGGGTTGCATCGATAAATATGCATTCAATTGCATATTTATCACCGCAGCTCTTTCGGATTGTCCAGCGCTTTCCACGGACAACCCGAGGATGTGTATATTGGGTACGTTGTTCATGCTCTACCCCGTTCTGAGACAGGATTTCGGCGGCGCCTCCCTGTTGTTCTCCGGATGCACATTCTCTCGGCATTTTGCCGAGACGTGTACTTGGAGAACAGCGGGGAGGTGCTGCCGAAATTTTGTCTCGGAATGGGGTAGAGCATGGACCATACTCAATCTACACATTCTCGGGTGGGATTAGGACCCATCTTTACCTATTAGAGATGTAGGTGGATTAAATGTCGTTTCTCGTCAACCTTGTAAAAAATAAAATATTGATGTGGGTAATTTAAATGAATCCTTAATTTTGTTGTGTGGCTTCCAATAAAGCAGAGATGGCAGATAATCAGTGGATGTATAATGGTTTTTTTGTCGGAATCAACTAACAACAGAGTGGGTCGACAAAACTGATGTGTTTTTGAAAGAGATATTCCGTAGTCCAATGAGGATGGTGCCAGAATGCCCGTGTGCCAAATGTAAGAGACGTATCCGCAGAGATAAGAGTGAGATGACTAAGCACCTTCGCACGAATGGATTTATGCCCAACTTTAATATGCCGATAAACTTTGCCCAGCGGGACCGTGGTAGAGAGGATGTGATACGACAATGCGTCGCTGGTTGTGAGGACGATGGGGTTAGAGACATGCTATATGATGTCTTTGCTGCACAGCCGACACCTCCGTCACATTCAGCGAATGAACCGGAGGAGCCGGAGGAAACCGCAAAGGCCTTCATGGAAATCTTGGCCTCGTTAAAGAAACCTCTCTATGAGGGTGCCAAGCTGTCTGTGCTGGATGCCATCTCGCAACTGATGGCAGTCAAGGCTGAGTACGGCTGTAGCCACGGTTGCTTCGAAGCATTTCTGGGAGTATAGGCTAACAGCCTGCCTGAGGGCCATGAACTGCCGAAAACCATGTACGGTACGAAGAAAATCATGAAGGCGCTCTCCATGGACTATGAGAAAATACATGTTTGTCCAAAGAATTGCCTTTTGTTTAGGCATGAGTATGCGGATGACAACTACTGTAGGAAGTGTGGTTCCTCTCGGTATATTGAGGTGGTCGATAAGCATGGTCAGAAGCAGCAGCTAAAAATCCCTGTGAAGGTTCTTCGGTATCTTGATTTTATAAAAAGACTGCAGCGCCTTTTCATCACCGAGGAGTCTGCCAAAATGATGAAGTGGCACAAGGAAGGGAAAAGGTACAATCCAAAAAAAATTGTACATCCATCAGGAGCTGAAGCATGGAAGTCATTCGATATAGAGTACCCGGAGGAAGTAGCCGAGGCTGGGAATGTCAGAATTGCTATAACAGGTGATAGGTTCAATCCATATGGTATGTCGTCTAATCCATACAGCTGCTGTCCCGTATTTGTTATTCCGCTCAATCTCCCTCCCGGCGCCATAATGCAACGCAAGACCATGTTCCTGTCGCTTATAATTCCGGGGCCTGAATATCCGGGGAAGAATTTGAGTGTGTTTATGCAGCCGTTGGTGGATGATTTGCACCATTCTTGGTACTTCCCGAGGTTGACATACGACCGGCATCTGCAGAAAAATTTCTTGATGAAAGTTTGGCTACAATATTGCATGCATGACTTTCCCGGCTATGCCCTATTCTGTGGATGGTGTACAAGTGGAAAGATGCCTTGCCCAGTGTGCATGCAGGCCTTGATTTTAATTTGGCTGAAGAAGGGTGGCAAGTATGTTGCCTTTGACCTGCATCGACAGTTCCTCCCTCCAGACCATCCTGATAGGAAAGACAAGAAGAACTTCACAAAAGGAAAAGTTGTCCATGAAGTAAACGAGATTCCAACGTTTTCTGGTGCGGATGTGCTTGCTCAGCTGAAAGCTCTTAAGCCTGCCGGTGAAGGGAAAGGCAAAGGAAAAGGAAAAGGAAAAGGCAAAGCCACAGGTGAAGACGAGGGCAAAGGAAAAGGTAAAGGGAAAAAATGTTTTGAAGGATATGGTGAGACGCACAACTGGACTCACATTACCCCCTTCACGCAGCTTCCCTATTTTAAGGACCTCAAACTTCCATACAACAACGCCATGATGCACATCAAAAAGAATGTCGCACAGTCCCTTTTTCACACGATCCTCAACATTCCTGATAAGACAAAGGATAATGGTAATGCTAGAGTCGATCAACAGAATATTTGTGATAGACCACGTCTTCACATGCAGCCTCCCACAGGCAGTCGAAAATCTTGGTTCAAGCCAGATGCTGACTTCGTACTTAAAAAGGATCATAAGATGAAGGCATTCAAGTGGCTGAAACATGTCGTGAAGTTCACCGATGGTTATGCGTCGAATATAAGTAAGGGGGTCAATCTTTTAACGGGCAGAGTGACCGGGCTCAAGAGTCATGACTATCATGTATGGATTGAGCGGATTATGCCGGTGATGGTTCGGGGCTATGTTCCCGAGCATGTCTGGCGTGTGCTTGCGGAGTTAAGCCATTTCTTCCGCACGCTTTGTGCTAAAGAAGTATGTCCTGAGAAGATAAAAGAAATGCATAAGAAGGCGCCGGAGTTGATATGCAAGCTAGAGATGATCTTCCTGCCAGGCTTCTTTACTCCGATGACACATCTCATTTTGCACCTCGCGGATGAGGTATTGTTGGGGGGCCCTATGTAGAATCGTTGGCAGTATGGCCCTGAGAGACAGAACAAGCATCTGAAACAGAAATGTGGAAACAAAGCTAAGATTGAAGCTTCCATAGCTGAGGCAGTTATCCTAGAGGAGGTGGCAGACCTCAGACAGCCTACTATCTGGACCATGTTCCCACGCTGCACAATAAGGTGTCTCGATACAATACAGAAGAACCCAAGTATAAACCCAAGTTGCCTTTATTCATCGGGCAAGGTGGCAGGGCTGGATGCTCGACATCTTATGACATGCCACGAGATGAGTGGGAGGATGTCATGTTCTATATCTTGCACAACATCAAAGAAGTTGAGGATGAGTGGATGAGGTAATACCTTTGCACCATTCTTTTAGTCAATTCGTTATGTTCACTTTGCCTAGTTCTTATACCGCTTTTCTTATTGTAGTCGATTCGTTGAGGAAGAGTGGACGGGAATGCTGCCTCCTACTGAAGCGGAGGCACCTGCTCTTCTCTAAAAGGGTGCTGATGGAAGGAAAAATTTCGTTGCGTGGTTCATGGAGAAAGTAATTTTTCACACTTCCCTATTACCCATTTCACACTTCCAATTAAACTCATGCACCCTATAATTTCAATTAAACTTGTAGGGAAATGATCCGAATGAATCAATGGATGAAGAATTGAGATGGTTTCCATGGGTTTTGACCCTACCGTCATGACATGCCAAAAGTATGATGTGAATGGGTATCGCCTCCATACAGAGGAACACCAGAACAGTCGGCCTGATCCCAAAACCATAAATATCGGAGTCTTCACCGAAGGAGATAATAAAGTAGATTACTACGGAAGGGTAGGAAAAATATACGAGCTTACATTCAAATGTGTCCGTAAACACCTAAGTCTCACTATGTTCAAATGCCGATGGTTCGACCCCAAAAAGAGTATGAGACATACGCCTTCTGTTGGTTTAGTTGAAGTTAAACCATCAACCGTATATGCCGGAGCTGATCTCTTTATTGCCGCTACCCAGGCCACACAAGTATATTATCTGCCCTACCCATGCCAGAAAGAGTACCTAAAGGGTTGGGAAGTTGTGTTCAAGGTGTCGCCACATGGTAAGCTACCGGACCCGTATGATGATGATTACTACAACATAAACCCCATGACATACGAGGGAGTGCTCTTTCAAGAGGAACATGATGACATGATCCGAAACAAGGAGGATGATGACTTGGGTTATGTTTACCTAGACCCAAACGACGACGGCGCACGGATTGATGGTGAGGCAGTTGTGAATCAAAGAGACATAATTATGCTTGAAAAGTTAAATGAAGATGCTGATGCTGACGATGAGAAAGAGCCTCCACCTCCATCAGACAACGAAGAAGATATGCGGGATAGTGATGATGAGACTGGTCGACAAATAGATTACAATAGTGATGATTCATATGGGTTCTAGAAAATGTAAGTTCTTTTAATGATCATTACAATAGTATGCTTAATGTGCTCTTCTGTTATTAATGTCTTTCCTGTATGCTTGTTTTTTTTATATCCTTACTAATTGTTTATTCTCTTCTCAATGCAGGTTTGCTAATCATGGGCAAGTCCAGCGGTGCCAGTTTCCTCAGTAAACTCAAAGGAGGACTTACTCGGAGTGGACAAGCCCACAAGGTTCCCTCCCGATTACGTGAGGATGGCACCTCACAGGGAGGTGGAGGGGTCGGGGGAGGAGACCCTAGAGGAGGAGGGGGTGGGGGGAGAGCCCCTAGAGGACGAGGAGGTGGGGGAGAGGTAACCAGACCAAAAAACTCCGGGCCGTGTCCGAAATAGGAGGGTCTTCTTCGATGCCCTCCTATGTTGATGCAGCTTCTGAGTCTGAGGAGGAGGAGTATGTTCCTGATGTCGAGGAGGAGGAGGGTGAGGAGGAGGAGGCCAAGGAGGAGGAGGCAGAGGAGGAGGGTGAGGAGGAGGGCGAGGAGGGTGGAGGGGAGGTTAACCCCGAGTTGTGGGGTGACTTGCCATCGGGTGCTCCGCAGGGGTGGCTGCGTGGTAATGCCGGAGTACCTACACCACCTTCTATCGAGGCGCACAAGTGGCTCATTGAACCTGCGGGGACAGAGTAAGTGCATCTCAATCATATTTTCAACACATGACAACATTTTTTTATTGTACACATGGCAACCCTTTAATTCTTTTGCAGTAACTGGATCCTTCGCGGAAAGGGCCGTAAACCGAACGGCCTTATCACTGTCCTGTTGAAGGAGTTTTGGCCTGGCCTATTCTGCCCACGGCCAGACAGGGACCCGCAGCTGCGTGTTTTGGCCACAAGCTGGGCCCACTACGAGGCTTGCAGCAACGCGGAGTACGGGACGGCCGCTAAGGCCGTGATCACCAAATTTTGGGTAAGTTCCCTTTTGAATCACTTGTCTTCAGTTTCATTCATAGTTTATCATTGAATCACTCAACTCATGCCTTGTTTCCTTCTGGTTTATGCTTGATTGCAGCAACTCTATAGAGTTCTTGACGAGCACAAGGCCAGAGCCGACGTGGTCTTACTTGCGTCTGCAAAGAAGAAAGCTCGTCAGTTGTAGTATGAGGTAGGTTGGGTTGCCGTCTTGCAGTACTACCACTACAACCTGCACCAAAAGATGACCAAAACTCAAGCACAGAAGCAAAAACTTACCATGAGCAGGGAGCAGTTCATGATGGTAACTATTACTGACTTTTCATTGTTTCAAGCAGTCAACTATATGTTTTGTGCTCACATGTCATGCTTCCAAAATTTGCATAGGTTGTTCCTCGTTGGTGCTATGGAAGGCATGACGGATGGGCGTGTTTGGTGGATAGGTGGGTCGGTGACGATCCAGAGTTTGCTGCCAAGAGCATCAAGGCCCGGGCTAACCGTGGAAAAGACGGGACACGCGGCCAAGGAAACAGGAACCACTGGGGCTTCAAGGCCATGAAGGTATATCTATATGCATGATGCATTTTGGTTCTTCTTTACCGTCATGTTCTTATGTATGGCTAACTTCAGTTTGACGTTGCAGGAGGACAAGTTGCAGAGGCCGCTCTCAGACATGGAGTCGTGGAAGCTGGCCCGCGAGCGGAGTGATCGCAAGGAGGGCGAGAGCCAGTACTACGGCAACAACGAGAAACACCTGGAGTCTTACACTCAGAACTATCAGAAGTTGCATCCGGATGTTCCCGTTCCTGAGGTCGCCAAGTCTCAGATCGACGACACGGTGGTGGTGGCCATCCAGGGTAAGTCCCATGGCCGGTATCCATGTTTCGATGGCTTGATCACTCCGTCGATCTTGTACACACGGCTTCGAGCTACCAACCCGAGCCCGTTAGAGAGTACGGGGCATTCCCAGCCTCCCTTAGTCCGCCAACGTGCTGCAAGTACTTCCCCTTATCTTCTTTGTCTCTATCTTTCTTAGTTTATTTTCAGCACTGCCCACTTAGAAACAACCTCAATTTTGTAGGCATATCAGGCCTTTCTCGAGCATAGGCATATTGAGGTGAGGGAGTACTTGCAACGAGTGAAGGCAAACGATGATTACAACCATCAAGTGATGGCAGTTAGTTTTGCCCTCTTAAAACCAAGCTCAAATTTGCACTTTCATTCCTTCTGACTTTCTAGTTTGCTTGTTTAACTAACATCCAGGCTATGTTGGCGTCTTGGACTAACCGCACGGAGCCACCACAAGTTGGACCCCCACCACCACCTGCGGGAGACGCCCCACACATTCCCACGTTCGAGGAATGGCTGGCACTAGGCGGTGATACTCCGGTTAGTACATTTGCCTAACTACTGACAAACTAGTTCTCGTTCATTCAACACTATCATGTCATATTTACCGTTAGAATCGTCTCTCAAACATGTAGGGGACCGGTGGCTCAATTCCTGCTCCGTCGACCCCAGTCACTCCGATCTGGCAGAGTGATGGTGGTCGCGGTGGCGGTTTTGGCGGAGGTGGACTTGGCGGTGGCGGTTTTGGCGGAGGTGGACTTGGTGGTGTTGGTTTTGGCGGAGGTGGACTCGGTGGTGGTGGTTTTGGCGGAGGTGGACTCGGTGGTGGTGGTGGTTTTGGCGGAGGTGGACTCGGTGGTGGTGGTGGTTTTGGTGGAGGTGGACTCGGTGGTGCTTGATGTCGATGATGATTCCGTGTATGCGGTCGTTGTGCCATGCCTTTCATGTTTCAACTTTTATGATGTTTCATGTCTTGCACTACTTTTATGTTCGTGAACTTTCGCCGTTGATGATCTTTAGATGATGAACTAGACTATGTTTAAATAATGATGATGAACTGTCATATTTCATATTATTCTGCTTTGAAATGCTGTCAAATGAATTGAAAAAGAGAAAACAGGAAAAAAAATTATGCCTACGGCAAAGCCGTCGGCATAAATACGCTTAGGAGCCACCAGGAGGCGCCACGTGGCAGAGCTATGCCTACGGCAAAGCCGTCGGAATAGATTTACATCTATGTCGACGACTTTGCCGTAGGCATAGCCCTGCCGCCAGGCCAAACCAGGGGGCGACACGTGGCAAGCGTATGCCGACGGCTTGGCCGTCGGCATAGATTTAATCTATGCCGACGGCCAAGCCGTCGGCATACCTTTGCAACGTGTCGCCCCCTGAGTCGCCAGCGGTTTTGACGGCGCCGTCAGTTGCCGTCAGACGGAAAACTATCCCAACGGCTAAACTATGCCGACGGCTGCCGCACGGCCGTCGGCATACGCTCCTATGCCGACTGCTATACTACGCCGACGGTCTGACACAACTACGCTGACGTGATCTACACCAACAGGGCTATGCCGACGGCAGCCGTAGGCATAGCCAACGAGTCCGGTAGTGAATGAATGGTGTTAACGGGTGTAACAATCGAAACCTGATATGCATTGGCAAGATCGTGGATTGATCCAACGGCTGATACCCCAGGCACACCATGGATCGCCGAGCGGAACCAGTTTTTTTTTCCTTTCCCTTTGGTACTGATTTTACTGAAAATAGTCCAAGCATGTATATCCTTAAAAAAGGTCCATATTTCCAATGGTCCAGCGTCTACGCGTACCAAAGGTGGAGATTGAAATCTGACTAGGGATCACACATTTTGGTTTTCTACATGGATTTCTTGCTACATCACACTAATATTAAGCACGGATAAATTTCTACCACTAAATGAACATACCTGCATGAAATCAAGATGTTTCCGCATGAACTACTACAAAAAACTCCTGTTGTACATGACATGCAAAATGAATGAATACCAAACTCACATGCAAGTTCACACTTCCAGAATGACATCCATAGACCCTGTATATATATATGTATGCTTTCAAGAGATCGGGTGAAGGCAAAACTGCCGTAGATTGGAGTGATAATCCTTGCGAGTGTGTCATGTTAGACTTACATTTCTTCCTTTCTCCGGTCAATGTATTTGTCAAATTTGGGCTATTGGAGGGAAACAAAGACACAAGATGACATTTCATCATTTTTCTTCTCGATATTTGTACCACGCATGATTATTCATGTGTTGTATTGCTTGTGACTTTCCAATGGTCGGGCAATTGTTGGATGAGAGTCATCCTGAAAAAAACTATTGTAGAATCTTATGCCATGCATTTGGAGTTCTTCAGAACTGTTTTGATTGTTCGTGGACATGCAAACCAATGGGATTCGGGGACCTTGTGGGAGGTGATGACATGTTGTGTGATCATGGTCAACATGATCAGGGTGACGATGTTGTCACGGCTCTGAAATTTGAGAACGTTGGTGTTCCTATCCAACTTCCGGACCAGAATCCGGCCACATTTGAGGAGTTTATTCAAATGCATCAACAAATTCGGCATCAACCAACTCACGAGCAGCTCAAGAAGGACTTGATTGAGCATCAGTGGGCAGTGAAAGGGGACGACAATGTTGGGTTGTAAAATATGTGAACTTTTTAAAATTTTACGTACTGCTGCATGCGGCTATTTGAACTTCTGTGCCCTTTGCATGTGGTTACTTGATCGTGCGGACTGGAAAAAATCCGAAAGGCCGGATGTATGCGGCTACTGTAGGATGTCGACCCCCTGCATACATGTTCGCAGACCGGTCCCTCCCCCTGTTCGTGGATGGATGCGGGAGGTTTTTTGTGGGTTGCCACTGGAGATGCCCTTAATTCCTTCTAATACACACCTCGATCGGGACCCTTGACATTTGGCGCATGCACTGGTTGCACATGCCCAGACGGCGTTCCTGACGACAGCGTGGCGGCAGCCCCATGTCTGCCGCCCAGATGAGGAGGTGGGGGAAATATCTGGAGCACCAGAGCTTGTGGTGCTACCGGTGCACCGAACTCACGTTGCGCTTTTTAAATGTTCAAAAAATTCTGAAAAAATTAGCACATTCACACAACATCAACGTAGGTTGTCACGAACTTTCAAGTCAAAACTCAAAACATAACTCAAAAAATAAAAATTACAAATTCAACACTGAATAATACATAACATAACTTGTCATTTTTATCTCATTATCATACTGATGTCAAACTTGTCATTTTTTATTTAAAAAATGTTTTAAATTTTGATCCGAAATTTTATGACATCATACATTGATGTTGTGTTAATGTGCTAGATTTTATTTTAAATTTTTAAAATGTTCTACGGCATCCGGTGCACCGGTAGCACCACAAGTGCGGGTGCACCGGATACATTCCATGAGGAGGTGGCCGTGGGGATCCACCGGAGGCTCCAACGCACGAGAATTCATCCAGGCTCAACCGCTCCAACCTATGCTGGCCACCGCTCTCCCGTAGGGCTGCAGCCCGATGCCCACTGGACGCCGCTCTACCGGAGGGCCGCAGCCTAGTCCCTTTCTACATCCGAGCTTAAACGAGCTTGGGATGAACAGTAACTAAAAAAACATTTAGAAAATATTCAAAAAAGTTCTGAATGGAAAATTTTGACAAATGTTCTAAGAGCTTGCAAAATTTCATCACGAAATCACATTTGTGGAAGTCGTGAGGAAAAACAAAATCAGTGCTCCAAAATATTTTCGAAAGTACCATTTTCAAAGTATCGATTTTGTTTTTTTTTTGGCATGACTTTCACAAATGTGATTTCATGAGGAAACTTTGCAAGCTCTTAGAACATTCGTCAAAGTTTGTCATGAAAAGATTTCAGAATTTTTTGAACATTTTTAAAAATATTTTTCAATTTTACTGTCCACCCAAGCTCATTTGAGCTTGGGGCAAAAACTTCATGTCCATAAAATACGTTAGACAATGTATCATTCCTTATTGTTATCTGTAGCATTTAATGTTGCGAAATCCTAAACTTAACAATAGGGAATGTCTCTTCGTTTTTCTAGCTGGATCATCGGTGTAGATTTTGGAACCTCGGTTTAGGCAAACCCGTAAAACATTAAATTGAAAAATTAGTAAAAGCATGAAATGATTTAAAATTTTGTTTTGTAACAAACATGGTCGATTGTTCTGCCCATGAGTTTGCGAAGTAGCAACTTCTGTGGACTTCTGGGCGAAAGAAACACACGTATAACTTCAAAAAGCTTAAATAGTAATTTTTACATAGCACTGATTTTGTTTTCTGGGCCCAGAAGACCATAGAAGATACATAATTCATTTCTTTGTGAGACTTTACACATGAGTATAACACTATATCATGTTTATTATAATATGTTTTTTTAGAATTGTTTGACATATTTGCTATTATTTTTATTTTTCTAATTCAAGTACATGCGCACCAAGTTTCCTTGGATATTTCCAGCCAGGTCATCTCTTAGTTAAGAGCATCTCCAGCCGCGCCCCCAACAGGCCCTCCCCAGGCGATTTTTCTGCCCCGGCGCCGAAAAAACGCCCCAGTCGCGCTCCAAGATGCTGAATTCCGCCGACTCGGCCCGTTTTTGGGCCCGGCGATCGCAGGCGGAACCCGGCGCATTGCGGGGCGCTCGGGGGCTCCGGCGCAAGGGAGAAGCGCAACTGGGGCCACACTGCCAGGCGAAAAGTCAAGCCGAGCGTCCAGATTCGCCTCCGACCCCCCCCCCCCCCCCCCCCCCCGCGCTCGACTGCTACCCTGCCGATCCTGGTGCCGTCCAGCACCGTCCACAACTAGATAGGCCATTCCCCGCCGGAAAAGAGAAGAGGTTTCGCCGAGGCAGCCTCTCCCCCGCCGCTTGGACAACTTTTCTGGCGTTCCGGTCGCGCAGGGGCTGTACACCGGCGGCTGTGCGCCCACCTCGCTCGTAAGGGGTTCGGTGATTTGCCCGGCCCGGCGATGGACTCGGACGACGAGGAGGCGCTCACGCCGTTGTTGGAGGAGGAAGCCGAAGCCGACGTACAGGAGCAGGAGCATCTCACGGTGCTCGTCGCCCTTGCCGGTCTGCTCGCGATCAGTGAAAAGCTGCGGCGAGGTGGCTCGGCGCCGAGGCAGGTGAAAGCAAAGAACCGTCATCGTCTGGAAGGCTACTGCATGCTCTACTACGACTACTTCTTCAACGCTCCATTGCACGGCGAGAAAACATTTCGGCGCCGTTATCGGATGAGCCGAAAGCTTTTCCTCAGGATTGTGATTCCATCCGGGAGTTCGACAGCTACTTCAAGTGCAAGAAGGATTGCACCAGAACACTTGGATTCACCTCAATCCAGAAGTGCACGACGACTATGAGGATGCTTGCATACCGAGCTCCCGGTGATTCACTCGATGACTATGGGCGCATGGCCGATTCCACCGCTATTGAGTGTTTCTACAAGTTCTGCAGGGCAGTGGTGGCAGTGTTTGGACCGCAATACTTGCGAACACCCATTGCAGAAGACACTGCTCGGATCCTAACACATAATGCAGCAAGAGGATTTCCTGGGATGCTTGGAAGCATCGACTGCATGCATTGGAAATGGAAGAACTATCCATTTGCTTGGCAGGGGTTGTACAAAGGCGGCAAAGACGGTTGCAGTTTGGTACTTGAGGCAGTGGCCACACATGACCTCTGGATTTGGCACTCTTTCTTTGGGATGCCAGGAACTCACAATGACATCAATGTCCTGCAGTGCTCCCCTGTCTTTGCCAAGCTTGTTGAAGCTCATTCTCCTCTGGTAAACTTCGAGGTCAATGGGCGGCACTACAACAAGGGGTACTGCTACGTCTTGAGCTTGCGTTGGTTTTCCTTGAAGAGGAAAGGGTGATGTAGCACAGTAGCGTAAGTATTTCCCTCAGTTTTTGAGAACCAAGGTATCAATCCAGTAGGAGGCTCCTCACAAGTCCCACGAACCTACACAAACAAACAAAGAACTCGCAACCAACGCGATAAAGGGGTTGTCAATCCCTTTACGGCCACTTGCGAAAGTGAGATCTAATAGAGATAGTATGATAAGATAAATATATTTTTGGTATTTTATAATATAGGTGCAGAAAATAAAGATGCAAATAAAAGTAGATTGAAAGCTTATATGATAAAGGATAGACCCGGGGGCCATAGGTTTCACTAGAGGCTTCTCTCAAGATAGCATAAGTATTACGGTGGGTGAACAAATTACTGTCGAGCAATTGATAGAAACGCGAATAATTATGAGATTATCTAGGCATCACTACTAGGAAAATGCTTATAGGTAGACATTTAGTAGTAGCGTTAGTTAGATACCCATCGCTACTGCTATTTAGCAGTAGCGCCGGCCAGCACAAGCGCTACAAGTGCACGTTAGCAGTAGCGCTGGATTTCACAGCTAGCGCTACTGCTAATGGGCCACGCTCTCGGGCCCCCGTTGCAGCTTTAGCTATAGCGCTGGGCCGCCTACCCTGCCGCTAAGCCCACCTCTCTGCTTCCTCCCGCGCCGGCCCATGCACCACCCCTCCCCTCACTCACACTCACACGCTCACACCAGATCGAATCCCTCAGTCGTCCCCCGATCCGGCTGTCGCCCCCGCGTCCTACTCCGGCTGCCCTCCCCGACGCCGGCCCTCCTCCCCTGCCAGCCGCCCACCCCCCGCACCAGACCTCCTCCCCTGCCGGACGCCCCCCCGCACCGGCCCTCCTCCCCTGCCGACTGCCCCCACACCGGCCATCCTCCCCCGCCAGTCGCCCCCCCCCCCCCCGCGCCGGCCCTCCTCCACCGAAGAGGTATACTCCTCCCTCCTCCCTCCTCCTCCCTCCCTAGTTATAGTTATTAGAGAGTAGTTAATTTTTAGGTGTTTTAGTTGAATTTGTAGGTGTTTTAATTAAATAATGTATGTGTTTTAGTTGATTTTTTAGGTGTTTTAGTTAAATTTGTAGGCGTTTTAGTTAAAAAGGTAGGTTCTTAGAATAATGTAGGTGTTCTAGGTGTAGTTAACAGAATTTTAGGTGTAGTTAACAGAATTTTAGGTGGTTTAGTTGTTTTAGGTGTGGTTAACAGAATTTTAGGTGTTTTAGTTGTTTTAGGTGTAGTTAACAGAATTCTAGGTATTTTTTTAGTTAAAGCAATTGTTGTTATTTTTTTAGTTAAAGCAATTTTTCCTGTTATATGCAAATTTGCAGTGGACATGTCATATTTTGAACATGTCACATTTTGGACATGTCATATTTTTCTAAGTGGCCTATGTTTTGCCAGAAATGTCGATTCGTTTACGTTCTGGCAAATTTCAGGCGCTCGATTGGTCCTGTTTTTAGCAAAGGTCATGTCAAATTTTGCTAAGTGTTTATTAATTTTGTTTTCATAATTAAGCATTTTGTTCTCGACGTCGACGATGCCTATCCCGCATCCTCGTCGTCGACTCGGCCGAGGGGCCATGTCCGGGACTGGGCTCCGCCGGGCTGGTACTGGGTTGTGCTACCTTCTGGTGAGCGCAGCTTAGTGAGGAGCCAGCCCGTCGTCGACCCGGAGCTTCTTTGGTGGCGGTCACGTGGGCCTGCATCGGTGGAGAGGCTTCAGTCCCCCGCGCAGGTGGTTCAACACCGTGTCACGGAGGAGAACGCGCACGTCCAGCGCTACTTGGTTGCGTTGGCGAACGGCCGGTTCTCCAATACCTGGCAGATTATTTGGGGATCTCACCGGAGCTATGATCCGGTGATGGTTCCTTCTCTTTGGGTGTCCACCGCGGCCCACTGAACCTAGAGGAGCTATTATTCGAGATGTATTAGTGATATTATATGATAATCTTTGCTACAAACTACTATATATGTATTCGATGATGGATTATTAATTACCTATTAGTTATTTGCTTATTGAATGCAAAAGATGAGCGCGGTTTGTGCTACAAACTACTACATATGTATTCATGATGGATTATTAATTACCTATTAGGAAATGTCTGGCGACGAAAGGGAATTCGCTATGTGCGATTACTGCGAAGATAAGCGCGGTATGTGCGACATGCCTCACCTGGTAGAAGGTCGGCGCTTCAGCATCAAGCTCCAAGAGACCTTCGATGTTGATACGGTACGCAACGATGACAAGTGTTTTTTGTTATTTTTGCACGACTTCTCTGCTTCTTCAACGTGTAATTTCCGTCTTTTACAATTCGACTAGCTTATCCCATGCCATGCAAGACGCTATGTCTTGGAGAAGATGGGTTTTGAAGATCATGAAAGCATGGAGACAAAGATAATTCAACTAAGGACCCATCATGGTTATGATTTTGCTGTAAAACTATACAATTCTGTGAACTCATCCAATTTTGGTTGCCCGAATTGGGAAGCCCTTTCCAAGGCGTATGATTTTCATGAGGGTATGCTTCTCACCTTCGATCTTGGTGATCCTGACATCGACAAAAATGATATGACCATTTGGGTCCTTGTTGACACGCTTCCAGTTCTACCGCTGTGTGAGTTTCTTAAACATATTTACTAAGTAATTTATATTGTTTATTTCAAAATATTTGACAGCTTATTTCCATTGACAGCTTATTTTCATTCTTCAAAAAATGTACGGAAGATGGTAGACAGAACCTACTACTACAATGATGAAGCACAATTAACTTATAAGGAGAAAGATGGTCTTATCACATTTTTTACTTATCTTGAGAATTACAATAGCTATTATCGAATTCATCAAAATTATGGTCCATATGTGCCACTAGTGCACGCGATGTGCTACGGTAACATCAATGGAGATATCATGGTAAGATTTTCTACTATTACGACATCCGTGCATCTTTGAACATTGCTAACTACATTGCTAACTACAAAGTTATTACTATGTTTTTGAACAGAAAATCCCGATGGATTGTGTGCCTCATCTGATGTTGCCAAGAGGTCGCGTTGAAGTTATGAGCTTACGGCCACCACGGCCAGGTCAGCCACAGTATCCACATCACTCCTGTCCATACTGGATTTCTAAAAGCGAGGAAGCCATGATAATAAATGATTGGAAAAAATGTTTCAACCATCGTAGAGAGCTACTTGGAAGCAACATTGTGCGTAGGCCAAGACTTGGAGACAGGATGATCTCCGTTCTTCATTATGGAGAGTTCAGTTTCCTTAATGAAGAGTCAATGCCTATCTTGTTTTATGATATTTTACCTAAGAGAGGGTAGAGTAGGTCCTATGAGAGGAGTAGGTCCTAGGTAGAATGTGTTATTATGTGCTATAATGTGTTAGAGTTGATGAGGAGGATGATGAGTTGTGATTATGACTAGTGACCAACTTGTTATATATATGATGTCTCATTGACGAACATTGTTTGGTGGTGATGACTACTGGTAATGAATATGCTATTTAAACAGACTAGTTCATGATGAGTTGTTATTGTATAAAAGATATATCTGTTTAAACATGTACAACGCCAAAATATTAAAAAAACATAAATGTTAGCAGTAGCGCTGGCCTAAAACGCGCTACTAGTAGTTGAACTTACCAGTAGCGATGGTCTAGAAATGCGCTACTGCTACAAAATAGCTGTAGCGTCGTAGCAGTAGCGCTGGTACCCGCACTACTGGTAGCACAAAAACAAGCGTTACTGGTAAGCTTTTCTCTAGTAGTGCATGATCATGTATCTAGGCATCACGTCCGCAACAAGTAGACCGACTCCTGCCTGCATCTACTACTATTACTCCACACATCGACCGCTATCCAGCATGCATCTAGAGTATTAAGTTCATAAGAACAGAGTAACGTTAACGCATTAAGCAAGATGACATGATGTAGAAGGATAAACTCAAGCAATATGATATAAACCCCATCTTTTTATCCTCGATGGCAACAATACAATACGTGTCTTGCAACTCTTTCTGTCACAGGGTAAGAACACCACAAGATTGGACCCAAAGCTAAGCACTTCTCCCATGGCAAGAAAGATCAATCTAGTAGACCAAACCAAACCGATAATTGGAAGAGACTTGCAAAGATAACTTACTCATACATAAAAGAATTTAGAGAAGATTCAAATATTATTCATAGATAAACTTGATCATAAACCCACAATTCATCGGATCTCGACAAACACACCGCAAAAAGAGATTACATCTAATAGATCTCCACAAGAGAGGGGGAGAACATTGTATTGAGATCCAAAAAGAGACAAGAAGCCATCTAGCTAATAACTATGGACCCGAAGGTCTGTGGTAAACTACTCACAACTCATCGGAGGGGCTATGGTGTTGATGTAGAAGACCTCCGTGGTGGATTCCCCTCCGGCAGAACGTCGGCGACGGCTCCAAGATGGGATCTCGCGGGTACAGAAGGTTACGATTGCGGAAATATTTCTTTGGTGGCTCCCTGGATGTTTTCGGGGTATGTAGGCTTATATAGGAGGAAGAAGTACGTCGGTGGCCTCCCGACGGGCCCACGAGACAGGGGGCGCGCCCAGGAAGGGTGGGCGCGCCCTCCTATCTCGTGTCCACCTCGGCTGCTTCTTGGCTTGCACTCCAAGTTCTCTGGATCACGTTCGTTCCAAAAATCACGCTCCCGAAGGTTTCATTCCGTTTGGACTCCATTTGATATTCCTTTTCTTCGAAATACTGAAATAGGCAAAAAAACAGCAATACGGGTTGGGCCTCCGGTTAGTAGGTTAGTCCCAAAAATGATATAAATGTGTAAAATAAAGCCCATGAACATCCAAAGCAGGTAATATAATATCATGGAACAATCAAAAATTATAGATACGTTGGAGACGTATCAAGTATCCCCAAGCTTAATTCCTGCTCGTCCTCGAGTAGGTAAATGATAAAAATAGAATTTTTGATGTGGAATGCTACCTAGCATAATTCTCAATGTAATTTTCTTTATTGTGGCATGAATGTTCAGATCCAAATAATTCAAGATAAAAGCTTATAAAACATAAAAATAATAATGCTTCAAAGCATACTAACAAATAATCATGTCCTATCAAAATAAGATAGCCAAAGAAAGCTTATCCCTACAAAATCATATAGCTA
Organism: Triticum aestivum; assembly: GCF_018294505.1. Taxonomy (NCBI): domain Eukaryota; kingdom Viridiplantae; phylum Streptophyta; class Magnoliopsida; order Poales; family Poaceae; genus Triticum; species Triticum aestivum. The sequence continues at coordinate 772,647,945 of NC_057798.1, read as the reverse complement.
GGCCATGCTTCATTTTCATTACACAAAATACTTCCATCATGCACAACCCCGATGACGAGCCGAGCAATTATTTCATACTTTTTAACGCGCTTCAGTTTTTTTCAACTCTTACGCAATACATGAGCGCAAGTCTTGGACATAGCACTATGGTGGTGGCTGTGAAGACAAAAGGAGGGAGAAGATAGTCTCACATCAACTAGGCGTATCAACGGGCTACGGAGATGCCCATCAATAGATATCAATGTGAGTGAGTAGGGATTGCCATGCAACGGATGCACTAGAGCTATAAATATATGAAACCTCAACAAAAAGCACTAAGTGGGAGTGCATCCAACTCGCTTGCTCACGAAGACCTAGGGCATTTTGAGGAAGCCCATCATTGGAATATACAAGCCAAGTTCTATAATGAAAAATTCTCACTAGCATATGAAAGTGACAACATAGGAGACACTCTATCATGAAGATCATGGTGCTATTTTTGAAGCACAAGTGTGGAAAAAGAGATAGTAGCAATTGTCCCTTCTCTCTTTTTCTCTCTTTTTATTTTTCTCTTTTTTTTCTTTTTTTTCTTTTTTTCTTTTTCTTTTTTTCTTTTTTTTTCTTTTTTTTCTTTTTGGTGGGCTTCTTTGGCCTTTTTTATTTTTATAAAGTCCGAAGTCTCATCCCGACTTGCGGGGGAATCATAGTCTTCATCATCCTTTCCTCACTGGGACAATGCTATAATAATGAAGATCATCACACTTTTATGGATTTACAACTCAAGAATTACAACTCAAAGCTAGAACAAAATATGACTCTATATGAATGCCTCCGGCGGTGTACCGGGATATGCAATGAATCAAGAGCGACATGTATGAAAATTATGAAGGTGGCCTTGCCACAAATACGATGTCAACTACATGATCATGCAAAGAGCAATATGACAATGATGAAACGTGTCATAATAAACGGAACAGTGGAAAGTTGCATGGCAATATATCTCGGAATGGCTATGGAAATGCCATAATAGGTAGGTATGGTGGCTATTTTGAGGAAGGTAAATAATGGGTTCATGATACCGGCGAAAGTTGCGCGGCATAATAGAGGCTAGCAAAGTGGAAGGATGAGTGTGCGTATATCCATGGACTCACATTAGTCATAAAGAACTCATATACTTATTGCAAAAGTCTACTTAGCCCTCGACGCAAAGTACTACTACGCATGCCCCTAGAGGGATAGATTGGTAGGAAAACACCATCGCTCGTCCCCGACTGCCACTCATAAGGAAGACAATCAAAAGAGCACCTCATGCAACAAATTTGTTACACAACTTTTACCATGCGTGCATGCTACGGGACTTGCCTACTTCAACAAAAGTATTTCTCAATTTCATAATTATGCACTAGCATGACCCTGACATTACTACCTTTATATCTCAAAACAATTATCAAGCAACAAATTGATCCTAGTGTTGAATGCTCTTTCTATGATAGTTTTTATTATACTCAACTTGGATGCTCATCATTCTAGGACCAAAATTTGTAACCATAGCAAATACCATGCTGTTCTAAAAGACTCTCAAAAAAATAATATAAGTGAGCATGAGAGACTAGCAATTTCTTCAAAATTAATCCACCGCCATGCTCTAAAAGATATAAGTGAAGCACTAGAGCAAAAATTATCAAGCTCAAAAGATATAAGCGAAGCACATAGCATGTTCTAATAAATTTCAATCAAGTAGGCTTCTTCCAAAAGGTGTGTACAGCAAGGATGATTGTGCTAGACTAAAAAGCAAAGACTAATATAATACACGACGCTCCAAGCAAAACACATATCATGTGGCGAATAAAAATATAGCTCCAAATAAAGTTACCAATGAACAAAGACAAAAGAGGGGATGCCTTCCCGGGGCATCCCCAAGCTTAGGCTTTTGGCTATTATTGAATATCTTGGGGTGCCATAAGCATCCCCAAGCTTAGGCTCTTACCACTCTTTATTCCATAGTCCATAAAAGCTTTACCCAAAACTTGAAAACTTCACAACACAAAACTCAACAGGAAATCTTATAAGCTCCGTTAGTGAAAGAAAACAAAACCACCACATAAGGTACTGTAATGAACTAATTCTTTATTTATTTTTGTGTTAAACCTACTGTATTCCAAGTTCTCTATGGTTCATACCCTTACATACTAGCCATAGATGCATCAAAATAAGCAAACAACACACGAAAAACAGAATCTGTCAAAAACAGAACAGTCTGTAGAAATCTGTAACTAATGCAAACTTTAGGAACTCTAAAAAACCTACCAAAATATGAAGTACTGGAAAATTTGTTTATTGATCAGCAGCAAAAAGAATCAATGCAAAATCACGTTTCTGTGATTTATTGATTTTTTTCTCGTGAGTGCAAAGTTTCTGTTTTTCAGCAGAATCAAATCAACTATCATCATAGGTTATCCTATAGGTTCTACTTGGCACAAACACTAAATAAAACATGAAAACACATCTAAACCGAAAGTATATGCAAAATTTATTAGATAACAGCAAGGAAAAATATTGGGTTGTCTCCCAACAAGCGCTTTTCTTTAAAGCCTTTTTAGCTAGGCATTGAGATTTCAATGATGCTCACATGAAAGACAAGAATTGAAGCATAAAGAGAGCATCATAAAACATGTGACAAACACACTTAAGTCGAACATGCTTCCTATGCATAGGAATTTTATAGGAAAACAAATTAGCAAGGCAAGCAAGATCTAGCATATTCAAGGGAAAAGAAAGAAACAATAGCAATCTCAACCTAACGAGAGGTAATTTAGTATGAAAATTTCTACAACCATATTTTTCTCTCTCATAATAATTACATGTGGGATCATAAGCAAATTCAACAAAATAGCTATCACATAAAATATTTTCAACACGATCCATATGCATGCAAAGTTGACACTCTTCCAAAATAGTGGGATTATCATTAACTAAAGTCATGACCTCTCCGAACCCACTTTCAGTATTATTGCAAACACTATTATCAATCTCATATTCATCATGGGGCTTAAATAAATTTTCAAGGTTATAAGAAGAATCACCCCAATCATGATCATTGAAACAAGTAGTAGACATAGCAAAACTAGCATCCCCAAGCTTAGGGTTTTGCATATTATTAGCACAATTGACATCAAGAGAATTTATAGGAAAATCATTGCAATCATGCCTTTTTATTCAAGGAGTTATCCTGAATCTCTTCATAAATTTCATCATCATAATTTTCAGATTCACAAATTTTTAGCAAAGCTTCATAAAGATAATCTAGTGCATAAAACTCACTAGCAATTGGTTCATCATAATTGGATCTCTTAAAAATATTAGCAAGCAGATGAGGATCCATAGATCTTAGTTCTCTATTTAGCAATAAATAAGCAACTATTCCAACCAAACAAGCAAATGAGCCAAGTAAGACATCAAAGCAAAAAGACGAACAGAAGAAGGGCAAATAAAACGGCAAGGGTGAAGTGGGGGAGAGGAAAACGAGAGGCAAATGGCAACTAATGTAAATGTGAGGGAGGTGAGTTTGTGATGGGTACTTGGTATGTCTTGACTTGAGCGAAGATCTCCCCGGCAATGGCGCCTGAAATCCTTCTTGCTACGTCTTGAGCTTGCGTTGGTTTTCTTTGAAGAGGAAAGGGTGATGCAGCACAATAGCGTAAGTATTTCCCTCAGTTTTTGAGAACCAAGGTATCAATATAGTAGGAGGCTCCTCACAAGTCCCACGAACCTACACAAACAAACAAAGAACTCGCAACCAACGCGATAAAGGGGTTGTCAATCCCTTCACGACCACTTGCGAAAGTGAGATCTGATAGAGATAGTATGATAAGATAAATATTTTTTTGATATTTTATAATATAGATGCAGAAAATAAAGATGCAAATAAAAGTAGATTGAAAGCTTATATGATAAAGGATAGACCCGAGGGCCATAGGTTTCACTAGAGGCTTCTCTCGAGAGCATAAGTATTACGGTGGGGGAACAAATTACTGTCGAGCAATTGATAGAAAAGCGAATAATTATGAGATTATCTAGGCATGATCATGTATATAGGCATCACATCCGCAACAAGTAGACCGACTCCTGCCTGCATCTACTACTATTACTCCACACATCGACCACTATCCAGCATGCATCTAGAGTATTAAGTTCATAAGAACAGAGTAACGCATTAAGCAAGATGACATGATGTAGAAGGATAAACTCAAGCAATATGATATAAACCCAATCTTTTTATCCTCGATGGCAACAATACAATACATGTCTTGCAACCCTTTCTATCACTGGGTAAGAACACCTCAAGATTGAACCCAAAGCTAAGCACTTCTCCCATGGCAAGAAATATCAATCTAGTAGGCCAAACCAAACTGATAATTCGAAGAGACTTGCAAAGATAACTTAATCATACATAAAATAATTCAGGGAAGATTCAAATATTATTCATAGATAAACTTGATCATAAACCCACAATTCATCGGATCTCGACAAACACACTGCAAAAAGAGATTACATCGAATAGATCTCCACAAGAAAGGGGAGAACATTGTATTGAGATCCAAAAAGAGAGAAGTAGCCATCTAGCTAATAACTATGGACTCGAAGGTTTGTGGTAAACTAATCACAACTCATCGGAGGGGCTATGGTGTTGATGTAGAAGCCCTTCATGGTGGATTCCCCCTTCGGCAGAACGCCGGCGACGGCTCCAAGATGGGATCTCGCGGATACAGAAGGTTACGGTGGCGGAAATATTTCTTTGGTGGCTCCCTGGATATTTTCTGGGTATGTAGGCTTATATAGGAGGAAGAAGTACGTCGGTGGCTGCCCGAGGGGCCCACGAGACAAGGGGTGCGCCCAGGAAGGGTGGGCGCGCCCTCCTATCTCGTGGCTGCCTCGACTGCTTCTTGGCTTACACTCCAAGTTCTCCGGATCACGTTCGTTCCAAAAATCACGCTCCCAAAGGTTTCATTCCGTTTGGACTCCGTTTGATATTCCTTTTCTTCAAAATACTGAAATAGGCAAAAAAAACAGCAACACGGGTTGGGCCTCCGGTTAGTAGGTTAGTCCCAAAAATGATATAAATGTGTAAAATAAAGCCCATGAACATCCAAAACAGGTAACATAATAGCATGGAACAATCAAAAATTATGGATACGTTGGAGACGTATCAGGTACTACCTAGCTGATGGCATCTATCCGAGATGGTCGACATTTGTGAAGACTATCTCAAACCCTGTGCCAGGAGGCAAGAATGCCTTCTTTGTGAAGGTTCAAGAGGCTTGTAGGAAGGATGTCGAGCGGGCATTTGGTGTGCTCCAATCTCGATTTGCTGTTGACCGGTACCCTGCTCAGACCTGGTCGAAAGATCAAATGTGGGAGATCATGACTTGCTGTGTCATCTTGCACAACATGATCATTGAGAGCGAGCAGGAAAAGCCAGTGTTTGACACAGAACCATATTACAGGCAGGGTCCTCTTGCCCAAGTTGATCACCAGCTACCGACAACCTGGACTGACTACCTAAATATGCGTCAGGAGATCCGAGACCCACAGGTGCATCAAGAACTGCAACACGATCTGGTGGAGCACCTATTGAGGCTCAAGGGCGACGCCGGGAATGATGTGTGATGAAATATGAGTTTTTATTTGTTGAACTATATAATTTGTATTGAACTATTTGTTGAACTATTTGATTTATATTGATTTTCTGTCATGAACCATGGAGGCAAAAACACGCCAACTACGTCGAACTACGTGATGAACTATTTGATTTCTATTTGTTGAATTATTTATGGGAGAATTCACGCCAAATCACGTCGAATATGGGCCGATTCACGCAGATATCATGCCATTTTTGGACGAAAGTGGGCTGAATAATGGGCCGAAATCGGCGCCTGGGGGCGATGGCTGGGTGCCCAACCGCCCCGAGAGCCGAGTTTGCCGCCGGCTCGCCCCCATGCGGCGATTTTTATGCCTCCTGGGGGGGGGGGGGGGGGCAACGGCTGGAGATGCTCTAAGAGAACACAATGCTCTTTTAAATTACTCTCTCTTCCACATTCTATCCTACGTGGCATTGGTAAGACTAGCAGAAAAGCCCGTGCTTTGCAATGGGTCATAAAATTTGTAATAGTTCAACAACAATCACGTCAAATATATATACCTTTATGATGTACATGCACATCAAACAACCTTGTCAATTCTTTTTTTACCGTTAGATTAATCTTCCTATAACATGTTTATTGCAACAATACTATGACCTTCCGTAGACATTCATTATCATTCTACTTGGACTCATATGGTTCACATACCCTACAAAAAAAAGTTGCCTCACTATGGTATGAGAAAATCTGTAGAGCATCTTATTTTTCTCATAGAGAAATTAAGATCTATCCTCAAATTTCAACGGAATGAACATATTGAAAATAACATTCCATGATGTATCTAGTAAAACAGAAACAATTGTGAGGCCAAAAATATGTATGCTTTAGTGGTAACACTGAATTTAAGATTCTTGCTAAAAGTAATTGGTAACCTGTATTTCTGAAGGAGATGTATCCATCCACGGGGAGAAAACATAATTATCCACCTCTGAACTTAAACTATAATCTTGAGTACAGTTGTATCAAAGGAAGCCTCCAGCAAAAAAAAGAAAAGAAAAAGAGGGTAAGTCTCGCATTAATAGAGGTTAGGAAAGGCACGAATAAATCAAGCATGCGTCATGCTTTGCTATAATATCAGAGCACTGAGTACTTAAACTACAACGTTGGCTACCAATGAATTTTGTCGATTTAGCTCACTAAGAATAGTGGCCTGACAGTGCTCATACTACTTTTGCTATAATATTTGCATCAAACCATCTGCACTCCTTTTTCTCTTACACATCTCAGTTTACTATGGAATTGATAGGCATACACATTGCACCAGGAGTGTCCCATCAAGACGAAGATCCACATCCGCTTCTTCTGTCGACTTGACTGTTTAACACGGCGACATGCAGAGAATAGCATAAAGCCTGTGCACGTATGTCAATTACTAGGAAAACATAGTTGTTCTGAAATTTGGGGCATTTGCACTTGTATGCTTTCCGCGACTCGATCCGATGGATGCGACTGGAGGTGCTGGATCGGCACCATCGCGAGTGCTCGCCGCTACTCAGCCACTCATGGCACCCTGCGCCGTCCCCTCTTCCCGACTCCTCATAATCCCTCTTCATCCGTTCTTTTACACTGGCTTTTTTTCCAGCGTGGCTGAGGAATCGTACATATGGCCACATCTGTGCCCCCTCGTATCAACCGTGGGGCCCTCTATTCCGGCGACCCGCTATGGAGGCGCCGATCTGGGCGGCGGGTTATGTAACATGACTTGTAGAGTATCATATATACTCTCAGTCAGTTTCAAACATTCTCTATACATTTGTAAGAGCATCTCCAACAGACGCGCTATATAAGCGCCGTGTTGAAAAATTAGTGGTTTTTGCGCGCGCGCTATCACTCCCGGCGCTCCAACGGAGGCGCAAAAACTGCACGCGCGGCATAACTAGTTCAGCGCGCGGGCCGAAATGCCATTGCGCGCCGTTTATTTGCTGCGCCGGCTCCCGCGCACTGGACACTCGAGCGCCCGCTCGCAACTTTCACCTACCCCCATCCAGCCGCTGGCGCCGCCGCCGCACACGCCACCCCATTTGTTCCGGCAACCGTTCAGGTGCTTCCCCGGCGTATCCCCGCGCCGCCGCTGCTTCCGCCGTCTCCCTCTAGTCGGAGAGGAGGCACCCGGGGAGCACGAAGTAGGCCCGGCCCGGCAGCAGCTGCTCCCCCGGTGGCCCGAAGGGACCGGGAGGCCGACGAAGAAGAAGTCGGGCGGGCAGAGCACGTGGTCCGCTGAGAGCAACGCGGCCTGAAGACGACGTCGTCATCATCGTCCTTGTCGTTGCCCTCTCGTCCGCCTGCCCCATTACACCAGCCTGGCCATCGCGGGAGACTCGGCCGTTGCTGACATGGTCTCGCACGGGAAGACGCTGTTTCCCATGGCGTAAAAGAACATATCCTTCCAGAAGCTTCTAGATGGTGGATCAAAGATGTTGGATGAGCTAGCTAGGCAGGCAGCAGGGCAATTGTGGCATTTGACACGGACGGAAGGAGTATATGTAGTCGATCCCTCCGAACCCTCGCAATGGTTGGACGGCGAGTTGACCTCGGAAGGTGGACGAGAGACTAGCGCTACGTGTAGATTTGACCTCCATACATATCAAACTATTCCAATGGCATATGACCTGGACTGTATTAGATTGTGTATCCAGTTTTTGATGAGATGAAAACGGCAGGAGCAACAAACAGAAACAAATCCAACCAGATGATGGACAACATAGGACGTACAAACCGGACCGGACTATAAGTTACATAGGTCTACTTTTAAATCTCAACCGTCAATTTTTATGATTAACATAAAATCAACGGATATAAAAAAGATGACGGATGGAGAACTATAAAATCTTTCATCCTTTATTATTAGATATAGATATAGATATAGATAACACGCGCAGGAGTTGAAATCTTTTCGACTCCAATAGAAACTCAACTGTACTGTTGTGCTTGTGCCACGTGACGACTTTTGCATGTATTTGACACACCATCAGGAAAATGCTGCAATGATGTACCCTCCGATTCGTGCTTTTAATTCAAGGAGTAGTAAATATAAAGAAACATTATGACGGAGGGTTTTCTGCTACGAGCGTAGGATGACTCAGGAACATCATGATCTTAAGAGGTGAACTCAAAGCGGAGCATATGTGTGGGTAGGGTTTGAACACGTCCGTGTCCGAGTAGTGCAGGAATTAATCACCTGGTAGGATTAGTATTTGACTCACCGATTCGGTCCGGGACTAGCCAGCCTAGCCACTATATATGCACGACGTACACCCCCTTGTAAATAAACGACAATTAAGTTGATTGAAAGCGAACACCTGCAGGAAGGTACGTACGTACTCGGAAAGCAATCGAGTATAGCCCGTAGGCGTCGCATCGGCAAGCTTGGTCGGGCCTGCGCAGTACGCACAAGCACCGGCAGCAATGGCAGCGCTGCAGAGGCCGAGTATGGCGACGGCTACCGCGTCTGCGTGCATCCCGGAGACGGCGCGGGGCACGCACGTGTTCACGGTCGCCGGCTACAGGCTGCACAAGGGCCTCGGCGCCGGCAATTTCATAAGGTCCTCCACCTTCACCGTGGGCGGCTACGACTGGTGCATCCGCTACTACCCCGACAGATACACTTCTGACACCAAGCGCTATGTTGCGGTCTACGTCGAGCTCCAGAGCAAGAAATCCGTGGTGAGGGCGCTGTACGACCTCAAGCTCACCAACCAGGCCACCGGACGCCATCCTTGATCGTCTCCCGGCCGTCGCCCCTTCCGGCATTCAGCAGCACGTGGAGCAGGCATGTCAAGGGTTCCTACAACTTTATGAAGAGGGACCTCCTGGAGGCATCCCCGTACCTGCACGACGACTGCCTCATCATCCACTGCGACATAACCGTCCTCCTCAACAAAATACCGGCCGTGGCCACCCCCAACGCCAAGACGCCGCCGGAGATCCCGGTGCCGCCGTCGGACCTGTCCAACAATCTCGCAAAGCTGCTGGAGGGGAAGAAAGGAGCGGACGTGGTGATCAAAGTCCGCAGGGAGACCTTCTATGCGCACAAGATCGTGCTGGCGATGCGGTCACCGGTCTTCGACACAGAACTATACGGGCCAATGTGGGACGAGGAGAAACAGTGTCTACAGATCGCCGACATGGAGCCTGATGTATTCAGAGCACTGCTTCACTTCATATATACAGATTCGTTGCCTGCCATGGATGATGACAACAACAAGGTGATTAGGCACTTGCTTGTGGCTGCAGACAGGTATGCCATGGGAAGGATGAAGCTCATGTGTGAGAGCATCCTGTGCAAGAGCCTCGATGCCAAGAGCGTCGTCGCCACATTGGCTCTAGCTGACCAGTATCATTGCACCAAGCTTAGAGAAGCTTGCATTGACTATATCAAACTCTTCAATTAGAGGATATGTACCTGATGGCAATATGAGTCTGATTGCTTGACTAGAGCATTTACTGATGTCTTTATAGTATATACATGATATGTAGATGAACCTAATTAAGTTTTCTAGCTTCAAAGCACGGGTCCCTGGTTGATTAGTTTGTGAACATTTAGTTTGTTGATCATTTGCAAATATATCCAGCTTAGATCATGTTGCCTCGTCCAAAAGTTTTCACATGTATTCTGGGTCCCTGGTTGGTTAGTTTGTGAACGTTTGGTTATGAGAAAATGTGTCCACCATAGATCACGATGTTCTGTCCTTATTGGTCCTTCTCATTGCATCTTCACCTCTTTAATCGCCACAAAAAGAAAGACAGGTGCTTCGTTGCGGGGTGGGTTCGGTAACATGTGGATGGATAGATATTACATCACAAGGAAACGAAGACAAAAACCAAAGAAAACCAAATTTGGACCAAATTTGTTACGACCATTTCACGGTAACCGAAGTTCGATGAGATCCTCAGGAGTCACCACCTTGTGTTTGCCTATTTCAATGACTTTTGTATATTCGGTTGGAGCTGCTCCACCACCACCCGGGGACATGGGCCCGGTTGGGAAAAACGTGGATGGATAGATATTTATCTCACAAGGAAACGAAACCAAAAACCAAAGCAAACCAAATTTGTTACGACTATTTGATGATAAACGAAGTTCAATGAGATCCTTACGAGTCACGAGCTCATGTTTGCCTATTTCAATGACCTTGGTATCTTCAGTTGGAGTTGCTCCACCACCATCGTGTTTGCCTATTTCAATGACCTTGGTATATTCAGTTGGAGCTGCTCCACCACCATCCGGGGACATGGGCCACCCTGTAAGTTGGCCTACGTGAACAAGGGTTTCCTTTAGGTTTTTTCCTTTGCGAATCGGAGGGCTTTATTAGTAGGGATTAAGTTTTTTTTTCTCGTGACCGCTTTATTTTTGGTAGGGGCAGAAATAACCGGTTTCCGAAAAATCTTAGGAATTTTGATATTTTTTGCCCGAATTATTCAAACAAATTTTGAATTCAAATCAAACAATGTTAAAATATAACCTGTTTAACATACTATTTGCAAATTAGTATCTAGCGCGGTGGTCATTGCACCGCACACCCCTTAATTTGGTCTCGGGATCCAATCTCTTGGCCACCTATATTTCTTGAGGTTCCATGCGAATGGTAGCATAGACACGTTATATCACAGTTTGCACAGTTCAAATTAAATTTTTCAAAAAGTTTGTTCGGTATCGATTTTTTTCAATGGGTAGCGGAAAAGCCAGTTTTTGACTGGTTTCCGAAAATTTTGGGCGAGAAAAAAACACTGGTATTGAACTATATCTATGTTCTACGGTAAAAATAGCCGCCACGCGCAAAGGAAGGGAAACACCAGCCATGAATTTTGAGTACTATGCTGCTTCAATTTATACCGCCGTGAGCCGTGATTATGCCAATGTCACATAATTATTACATTAAGCACACTTTAGCTATAAGTGTGGAGTTATTGAAGGAGTAGTACTAGCACGCATGCAAAATGAAAGGTTGCAGCCGTAGGATAGAGCTTCAAGAGACTTGCGCCTTCCGTTGCAGCTAGCTAGAACTACTCAGGAGCTAGCGTAACTGAACGTGTTGATTTCTGAGATTGAAGATGTCATGAGCTCCAGAGATCCTGGCACGGCCTTGAGAATAGGCGGGTGCGCGTAAGGGCCCCAGAGCCAACCGGTGGCGATGAGCCTGCATACAGACTCCGTCAGGTGGATGCCGTCCCAGTTGATGTGTGTGGCGGGGTTAGCGCATGCGCTCGCGCCGGGCAACCCACGCCGCCGTCAGGTTGTAGTTGTACGGCCCGCCCGCGCCACAGCACACTCGGAGCCTCGACGAGGCACTGAACCCTGCAACGTACTACGAGTTAGCAAGTGCTAAAAATTGTGGAGCTTACCATCTTTTGGAGCTTACCGAATCTTATGGGTTCCCTGAGAAACTCCTTCACCGGCGTGTAGTAGTGGGCGTAGACGATCTTGGTGGCGGGGTACTTGATCCGGAGACGATAGACGGCTTCCACCAACACTCTATTGTGGTAGCGCGCGAGGGCGTTGTATTTCCTCAGGCACCCGGTCCCGGGGTCGTAGTGCTTCTTGTTCGGGCTGGCGTACAAGGTTAGGACGATGGGAATGCACCCCATTGGCGGCTGCCCCGGCACCACCACGTACCTCCCTCCCTCCTTGACTAGTTGCTGCAAAACCCAACAACAAAGGAAAAACATCTCCTTATTGATTAGCTTGGGCGAGAAAATTAAATCAAGCAACATGTTAATTAATAATCCTTTCGTCCGAAAAAACTTGTCCCAAGATGATCCCTCAAATGGATGTATCTAGCACCTGGTGCTAGATACATCCATTGAAGGGACAAGCTTTTTCGGTCGGAGAAAGTACTCTCTTCTGGCCCGGAAGAAAAAACTTTGGTAATTAATATTTGTCACGTGCTAAATATATACTAGCTCCCTCCATCTGGGATTATGTTTGATACATCTGATTGAGCGTTAACTAATTCCGTATGGAGGAACTATATAGTAGTACTATATATACCTCAACGCCTGCTGAGATGGATTGTACGATTTCCGGCACGAATGACGCGACCTGGTCCAAGGTTTTCCCGGCGGCCATGATGAAGGTGTAGTCATTCCCTCCGAACTCTCCCATCAAGAAGACGGATCTCCTGAAATAGTCTCTGCAACCTTAAGATAAAACACAATTTATCAGCCGATTCGTCATTCAATCCAATGAATGACATATAAACTTACGGAGGCGCTAAAACTCAGTCGACTTATTTTTAACGAAGTCTCAGTCGAGTCTTCCATCGTCAGATTTTGTGCTAAGATTCCCGCTGGAACTTTTGTCTTTTGTACGTATATATTCAAGTACAGGTCGCTGGCACCCGTATTGCCGTTTCTACCTGGGCCTTGTTCTTTCTTTCTTTTTCTTCACTCTGGGCCTTAGGTACGAGTTGGTCTTCTCTCAAACTAAAAAGTACGTGTTGGTCTCTGCTTCTTCGTTTTTTCTTGTCTAGTGGATCTCACTTTTTAAACCTGTGTTCGGCTTGTGGGCTTTTTTTTCCTTTTTTTCCTTCTTGCCATTTCTGTTCCATATGGCACGAGATGTTTTTTTATTCCTAAAAAAGTTGAATTTTATTTTCACATTTTTTGTTGTTTCTTTTCTATTTTTCTGTTTGCCTTTTATCTTTTAAAACTTTTTTTTCCTTTTCTAACAGTGTGATTCTTGCTAGCTTTCTTTTTTCGGGATTTGCTAATTCTCAATCGAATGAGGATTTGTCAAGTCTTAGTTGTTCGGTACTCGGTAGTCATAAGATCTTGACGCAAAGATTCGTGCAGTGTATCATTTTTTCTGTTTGTTGACGTTGACGCGCGGACGTGCCGTACACAATGGATGATACCCTTTTTTCTGTGGGCGAGTGATCAATATGCCAGGCCTGACCTATGCTCTTTTGTCCTTCTTTTCTATTGCGGCCCTGTAATTGCGAGGGATGCACACAGGCCTTTTGCTCCTATATGAGTGGTCAGTTTTTTCTGAAGCGTTTGAAATTGGTATTGCTTTTTTGTATTCTTTTTTGTTTTTCTTGTCTTACATTTCTATTTTTATTTTAATGATTTTTCCTGGTTTTTAGATTCTGTCGTTTGTTTTCTTTTCCCTCTCTTTTTAGGAAATCAATAATATATTTTTACTATTATTTATTATGCATTACCCTTTTGTTTCAGTAATAATGCATTTTCATTTTTGTCTGTCTTCTGCATCATTTTATTCTCCCTCTTTTTATTTCTTTTAAAGTTATAATTGTAATTGTTCTTGTTGACTAAAGCATTGCTAACCAAGTTTTAAGTGCGGAAGAAGTGTGGAAGTAGTGGATCATGGTACTCCTTCATCTTTTTCCTCTCTTCCTCCGGATGTGGTTTGTCTTAGAGCCAAAGGGTCAAGGCGGGGTGGGGGAGAGAATGTGATATCTACCCCGCGCGACTGCAACCTAGTGCCTAGTGGTGTTTTTGTCAAGGGGGAAGTTGCATGTCTATCACTAGGTGCGGAACTGCGAGTATCCGCTTTGACTATAATTTCTGTTGTTTTGTTGGGTGATTGGGAATGGGGAGTTGCATGTCTGTCACTAGGTGTGCAACTGCAAGTGTCGTCACCAACTGCAACTGCATGTCTTGCTATTTTGTGTGTGTGGAGGAGGGCTTGCATGTCTGCCACTAGGCACAAACTGCAAATGTCGCCCTCGAATGCAATTGCATGTCTTCAAGGCGACTTCAACTTAGTGTTTTTTTGCGGGGGAGGGTAGTTGCATATCTTCCAATAGCCATGCAACTGCATGTGTCACCTCCGACTGGAACTGGGCTTTGTTTTGTCTGTGGGCGGCGGGAAAGGGGGACCAGTTGCATGTGTACACTAGGTATGCAACTGCAAGTGTAGCACCCTGACCGCAACTGAAGTTGCATGTGTACACTAGGCATGCAACTGCAAGTGTGAGCCCTGGTTGTAACTGCATGTCTTCCAGCACGATTGCAACTAAACTTTGTTTTATTGGAGGGCTATGGGAGAGGGAGGGGCAATTGCATGTGTACATTATGCACGCAACTGCAAGTGTCGCGCCCCGACTGTAATTGCATATTTTCCATCACGACCGCAACTAAACTTTGTTTTGTTGGATGGCAGTGGGAGAAGGGGGACAATTGCATGTGTACATTATGCATGCAACTGCAAGTGTCGCGCCCCAACTGCAGTTGCATATCTTCCATCACGACCGCAACTGAACTTTGTTTTGTCGGAGGACAGTGGGAGAGTGGCGGTGGCAGTTGCATGCATACACTTTGCATGCAACTGCAACTGTCGCCCCTGACTGCAATTGCATGTTTTCCATTATACCCGCAACTAACCTTTGTTTTGTCAGATGGAGATAGGAAAGGGGGCAGTAGCATGTCTGACACTAGGCATGCAACTGCAAGTGTAGCCCTCGACTACAACTGCATGTCCCCCTAACACAAACACAATTGGACTTTTTTGTCTGATGGGGGCAGGAGAGGGTGGCAATTGCATGTTTGACACTAGGCATGCAACTGCAAGTGTAGCCCATCAATTGCAACTATATGTCTCCTAACGCGGATGTAACTGGAGTTTGTTTTGTGAAATGGAGGCGGGAGATGGTGCAGTTGCAATTGTATGTTAGACATGCGATTGCAATTGTCACATCCAGCTGCAACTGCATGTCCACCCACCACACTGCAACTAACCTTTGTTTTTGTCACGGAAGAGGGGGGGGTAATTGCATGTTTGATACTAGGCATGCAACTGCGAGTGTGACCCGCGATTGCAATTGCATGTCTACTCATTCGACTGCAAGTGACCTTTGTTTTATCAGAGGGTGGTGAGAGAGGGGACAATTGCATGTGTGACACTAGGCATGCAACTGCAATCATAGCCCTCGACCGCAACTACATGTCTGGCCACAACTGCAAGTGGCGTCCGTATTGCAACTCTGGAGTGTTTTATGGGGGTGTGGCAGTTGCTTATCTACCACTAGGAGGGGGTCAACCATCGTATCATTATTTTATTTATGTTTCTTCATTTTTTCATGATTTACTTTTAATACATTAATTATTATTTTCGTAAATACATGGTGAACATTTATGTTAAATACATGATAAATTTTTATTCAAATACGCGATGAACTTTTTAATATTATGCGGTGAAAATTAGACAAATGTGCAATGAACATTTCAGAATATACAACGAATTTTTTTGTGAATACACGATCAAATATTTTTTATAAA
Source organism: Triticum aestivum (assembly GCF_018294505.1). Classification (NCBI taxonomy): domain Eukaryota; kingdom Viridiplantae; phylum Streptophyta; class Magnoliopsida; order Poales; family Poaceae; genus Triticum; species Triticum aestivum. Next base: position 772,632,028 of record NC_057798.1, on the reverse strand, counting down.
TACGAGATGATACAAATATAGGACGACCATTTATGCACACAAAAACACGAAGAATTTTAATTTTACACAATATAGATTGTTTTTCATTTTTTAAATTAATTTTTCATACTTTTCTTTTGGATCTATGAAAAAAAGAAGTTGAAACAGGACATGAGCTGGCAGAACAGCCTATGTAAGGCATCTGTTTTGCTGACCGTAAGAAACGCATGCGCAACATAGTACCTTTTTTTGTGGCATGGAACTACTTTATATATCTTTTACTAGTATATTTTGCTGTTGTAAAAAGAAAAAAACAAAGCCCAAGTAAGGGAGCAACCCAAAAAAAAGAGAAGACAAGCTAAGAACAAAACCCAACGAGAACAGATGCAGCCCAAATAGCAAACCAGTCACGCACCTAAAACAGAAAACTAAACGATGCAGTAGTACTACCTACGGGAGGATCAGTCGTAACATCCAATGTTATACGTGCTATGTCAATCGACTGAGACTTCGTCAAGTCTAAGTCGACTGAGACCTAGATAAACCCATAAACTTATAACCGAGTGGAGTTGGTATACTATACGTAGGTATAGTACCTTGTGGTGTTGAGCACAAGGTGGGCTTGAGCTTCTGGAACCAGTCGAGCTGCACGCTCAAGGAGCTGTTGAAAGGGGGCGCACTCGTGATGTTTTTCTCGTAGAAGTAGGATAGATCAAGCGCCGTAGCCCCGATGACAGCGAAGTTTGCTCCATGGGTGAAGTTATGTTCTTCACCGAGAATTGGGGGGACGAAAGGGAGCCCAAACTCATCGGCTGCCAAGTTGATTGATCAACCATCAGTCCACGCATTGGCAGACACTACCTTCTATCTAGCATTCTCTCTAACAAAAACCTGAAAGCAAGCTAGCTAATTCGAGATAAAGGACGGAATCATGTGCATAAATACCAATGAAGTCCAAGATGATGCGGCCGTTAGAGGCTCGGCCAGTGGGGCGACCGAAGAAGGTCTCCCCATAGGGGAGGTTGCTGAAAGGGATGATCGGAAGCAACGGCGCTCCGAGCTTGACAAAGTTGCCGGTGTCGCCGTACGAGTTGCTGAAGCTGAAGATGGAGTGGATCGAGCCACGGCCAGGGTTTGCCTGAGCGTAATGTACGCTGGCCAGGAGAGGGAGGAGGAAGAAGGCTATGCACCTTGGGGCGGAGTGATGATGCTCCATAGTTGTGGCGCACGGTGTGAACTGGTCGGCAAGCTATGCTATTGCTATGTGGAGGAAATGCCCAGGTACATACATATATAAGGGGGGAAATACCCATGTGCACTCGGGCCCAGTCCTCCCTCGTATCCCATCGCTCAAGTTCTCTGAGGTTCGTGCTTTGTCTGTAAGTATCTTCTGTAATCATGTAGCGACAAAGCCATATGAGTTTATGATTCAACAGCCATATTCAAAAATATGTAGAGATAAAGCCATCCTGAATATTTCATACAAGTATTCTTTCATCTCTTGCATGTATGTTTTCCCCCTATGGGAGATAACGCAAGGAACATCCCGTACGTCTCCCTCCCGAGCTGCCCCCCGCGTGGGCGATCGGGAGGCCCCAGATCCCATCGCCGCCGAACCTCCCTCGCCGCCGCCCGAGGGCGCAGCCAGGCGAAGCCTAGCCGTCGCCAGCGGCGGCGGGGACTCGGGCCCTCTCGCTCGGGTGGGGTTGGCGCGGGCCGGCGCCGCCGGGCCGGAGCGTGGCGGCGGGCCGGTCGCCACGGCGGGTGGTGGCGGCGCCTCGGCGACGTCGATTCCCCGCGGCAGGAGGCCTTGCGATCTGGTGCGTTGCGGCCGTCAGGGACGGCGGCGGCGTGACCGGATCGGTTCGCGGCGGCGCGGCCGGATTGATCGCTGGTCGGCCGTCGGCACGGTGGTGGTTGCGACTCGTCGATAGCTAGGCAGATCCGCGGGATTCTACCCTTGTCTGGCCCTTGGCAGCGTGGGCAACTACTGGGGAAACCCTAGATCTCCTTGGGATCGAGCGATGGCGGCGCTTTTGCGTCGTAGTCCCTCTTTAGGGCATTGTTTTGGAGTTTGCTCCGGTTGAAGAGACCAGCGACGTCGCGGCGCACGTCTGGTGGAGCAACTGCCGATGAAAATCGCGCCGACTACGGTCATGGCGGACGATGGCGGCGTCTTAGATGCCGTTCCCTTGTCGAGGCATCGTCGTTGCAGTCTGCGTCATCAGGCTCGGGATGCTCCAGGGGAAACCCTAGATCTGGGTCTTCCGGATCAGACGATGATGGCGTTTTATCGCTTTCCCTCCTGGGGGCATCGTTTTGGAGTAAGTGCTGGCTGGGGGGATGGTGGAGCGGTGCTTCATCTCACACATCGATGGCGACGGATATCGGCGGCATGGCGCTGTGGAGACTCGGCGTCCGATGCACGGAGATGGACTTGCGCAGGAGGAGGTTGTTGTCTGGCATCATGGTGACGTCAATGGCAGAGTGGCCAGACAAGGTAGAAGCCTCAATATGATCTGAAGACGGACATGTGGAAGATGGCGGCGACGACACACGAGTGCGTCTGACCGAATTATGCCCCAGACCCGGTATGTGGCTCGGCTAGGGCTTCCAAATATGTTTCGGATTCCGGCTTTTGATGTTAGGCTTAGGTGAGTGGTTTGGGTAGTGCCCCAGCTAGCACCCCTTCATCATTTTGGATAGGAGTAGCGGCATGTATTGCCAAGATGGTGGATTCAGGCACATTGTTGTAATACTTTGTAAGGTCCTCGAGAATAATCAATAAAGTGGCCGTATGCATCTTCCAGATGCAGAGGTCGGGGGTCATCCTCCTTTTCTAAAAAAATATAAAAAATATCGATCTAGTACCCTTCGGGTCAACACAGCACGAAGGCTTCATTTACTGCTACTTTCCACCTCTCGCCTGTTAGCTACACATCTCCCTCTCCACCTGAATCTTCTATTTTCCTTCAGCTTTCAAAATCTTCCTGATCTTATTTCTTGACCTTTATTTCTTACTGTTGTAGTCTATGAAACTATATGAGTTTATGATTCAACAGCTATAGGCAGTTAGATAATTAAAGCATGAACAGTTACCTACTTTTGAAATGGAAGACTAAAATATATTTTATATTTTATTGCCACTGTTAGAAACGAGCGAATTGCGGGCAGTCTTCTCACTATACCAGTTTATGATTCAACAGTTATATCTAGCTATATGTAGTTAGATAATTAAAGCATGACAGCGACATAATTTTAAAATGGAAAAATGAAAATATATTTTATATTTATCACCACTGTTAGAAAAGATTGAACGCACACAGTCTTCTCACTATATATACGAATGTATGACTCATCATCGATAGGTAGTTAGATAATTAAAGCATGAACAGTTTGTTAGAAATGCTTTATAAATATCATCTAGATACAGAGGCACATACCATTGATAAAAGTAGAGGCTTGTTATGTTGGCTTGTTCCTCCGTGGCTGCATATTGCAAATTTTCAAATTGAAATAATAATCAAATTCTGTACACACAAAGTAGTTGCCTTTTACGCACCAATCAGAGTGTTTGATACATAATATATTCTTAAATTGCCATATATGAATTTTGTAGGGAACAAATGTTTTCCTTTAATTGTATTCAAAATTTCATATATAAAAATAGTATATAGTTTATTATGAATTAGCTATTGAGATTTTCAAACAGTGTTTATACAAAAGCCAAACTACTAATGCTTTATTTTTTGTCCAAAATTCATATGTAAAATGGAGGTGACATCTATCAAGGGCCTCGTCCCAAGCCTGGCAACGGAGGCATAGGTCCAGCCTGGTCTCTCTAGGATGGATGCAAAGTAAGTAACTGAGCCTTGTATACTAAGCAAAGCACACATGTCACTTGTCAGCACAAAACAATGGACAGTAGGATATGAGTTTTCCATGGCACACTCTCTCGGACACACAAAGGTGTACATTGCAGCGTGAGTTTTTGTCAAGAGGGGGGATTTGAAGAGCATCGTGGATCACATCTCTCGGGCAGGCAGGTGCAGCGTGAGTGTGTTGGCAAGAATGGCACGAGGCCCTTGACAGAGATGCGTTATCAGAGAGTGCACTTTCTTGTATACGGTAATGGTATATGTATAATTTAGGATACTATTATAGTTGTCAAACACAGATTTGGGATTAGTCTAACCTAACAGGGTTTAACAAGATTAGCTAACATATGTATTTGAATCTAAACTAACACAACCTTAGAGTTGAATAGTTCACACTTCATTAGTTCTCTAATCTCAATAATAATAATGCTCTCTTTTGACTTTAAATGACACATCCCTTTCCACATTTTTTTATTACAAGGTATCTTAAACTACCAGGTTACCTGGTCAATTCGTTTTATTGGTCCCTTCAAAAAATCCCGCTCGTCCTCCCATGTCGCTCTCAGGGCGGCCCCGGAGGCCCCCAATCCTAGGTCTCGAGCACCTCCCTCCAATCTCTCTCCAAAGGAACCCATTTTCCGCCTCGTAGCTAGATCAGGGCTACCACATTCTCCGACGGAATTGACTAGTGAAGCGCGTCCCTCTGTATCGATGGACCTTCGCTTAACAAAGGAGGGCCAAGGGCGAAGGTCAATAAATGACATCGTAGAAGGAGTCAAAATAAAGATGAAACTAGATACATTAAGTGTTGATCATGTTTCCTTGTCTCCCCCTTTGAAAGGAAGACTTGGGCGGCGACCGTTCTGCCACATCTCCGTCGGCATGGTTGTGTGTCCTCTACCCCTATGGCTGTCGCTCTGGCGATGGAAGGGGACCCCCGACATTGCTACTCTGATGTGTAGTTGGCTTTGGAATTCGCAGAGGCATAGCGCTGGTGGCGGGATCTTCACCGTGTCAGAATAATTTGGCCGGCCCTGTTTCTTGCCCACTCCGGCGGCTCCAATGAACGATACTGGAAAGCAAGTGGCCTTTTCGTCTCGTCGGGCATCGGATTTGGCGGAGTTAGGCTGTGTCAGCTCCCGTTCGGCTAGCTTTGCCGCTGGTGGAGCTGGGGGCATGGCAGCGTCTGTGGGGTTTTCGAAGCGGGATGTGCGGATGCCAGTGCGCGGCAACATCCATTTCTCCAATCGCATTGGTTGAAGTCGACGCCGTTAGGATCAGACAGACACGGGGATAATCCCCGGCTGTCATACCACAAAGACTCGGCAGAAAAGGCAGCTTTGTTTGCGATGGTGGCGGTAGTTCTCATTTCTCTTTGGAGAAGCAACAACGGCGGCAAAGTCCAATTTTGTGACGAGGGTAGGCAAGGATAGATGCCCAAGGACTGTGCTAGAAAATTTCTTGTTTTTGGATCATTCCTGCAAATCTTTCGATCCTTTTTTGTTTTTGTTTTGTGAGGTTGCTTTTACAATTTTCATGTCTCGGCATCTGTTTGTGTGTAAGGGTGTATGCGTATGTATTATGTGTACCAAGTTTGTTCCATGAAGTACACGTGGCAACTTCTTAAAAAAAAGCAGGAATTACAAGCTATGATTGTTTTGGATCAAGAAACTGAACTCTTTTTTTTAAGTTGATCAATCAAGAAACTAAACAATAGCCTTATTTTTTTAGTATCAAGAAACTAAACAATAGCTAATCGTTCGTTCGTGGCAGCCTCCGGTAAGCCCATCGTCCAGGCCCAGTGGTAGCAGCCCATCGTCCAGGCCAGCCAGAGGCCGAGGAGATTTCATCTTCTAATAAAACAGAGGAGAGTCGCTGAACAAACCCTATTCGCCGTCGTCGCCCTAATTTCCCCTCCGCAAAAGAATAGGCAATGGCGGCGGCACTGCAGATGCCTAGTACGACGACTACGGCGTCGGCTTGCGTCCCAGATACGGCGCGGGGCACGCACGTGTTCACGATCGCCAGCTACAGGCTGCACAAGGGCCTCGGCGCCGGCAAATTCATCCGATCCGCCACCTTTGCCGTCGGCGGCTATGACTGGTGCATCCGGTACTACCCAGACGGAGACCTAAACCAGAAGGACCACGTCTCGGTCTGCGTCGAGCTCCAGAGCAAGAACTCCGTGGTGAGGGCGCTCTACGACCTGAGGCTGATCAACCGGGCCACCGGGCTGTCGTCATTGATCTTCTCCCGGCCATCGTCCCTCCCGGCGTTCGACTCCTTGAAGAACGATCATGTCAGGGGTGCTTACAAGTTCATGAAGATCGACCTCCTGGAGGCATCCCCGTACCTGCAGGATGACTGCCTTGTGATCCAGTGCGACATTACCGTTCTCCTCAAGGAAATACCGGCCGTGGCGACGGTTGCCAAGCCACCTGAGATTCAGGTAACACCGTCAGACTTGTCGAACAATCTTGCAAAACTGCTGGAGGGCAACAAAGGAGCGGACATGACGATCAAGGTTAACGGTGAGGTCTTCCATGCGCATAAGATTGTGCTCGCGATGCGGTCTCCCGTCTTCGACGCTCAGCTCTACGCCAATGGGGGACAGCGAGAAACAGTGCATACAGATTGAGGACATGCAGCCAGCTGTTTTCAAAGCATTGCTTCACTTCATGTATACAGATTCATTGCCTGTCATGCACGACCTTGACAACCATGACAACAAGGAGATGATTAAGCACTTGATCGTGGCTGCAGATAGGTATGCCATGGAAAGGATGAAGTTGATCTGTGAGAGTATGCTATGCAAGAGTCTCGATGCTAAGAGCGTTGGGGCCACATTGGCTCTAGCTGACCAGCATCATTGCAGCATCTCAGAGAAGCATGCGTTGAGTATATCAAACTCTTCTCTTAGCTAGAACAGAGGATATATGTACGTGATGGCAAGCAAAGAGTCTGATCGCCTGACTATAGATGATATACTCAAGAATCTGATCGCATGTTAGGGGTGCAATAAAGTTTCGCTAGGTTTAGAGTGCGGATCCGCGCGTACTAGTTGATTTGTGAACATTTAGTTTGATGGTCATTTGCAACATAACACCTTTGATCATGTTGCCTAGTCCTGAAGTTTCCGCAGATAATTGGCAGATGAGTAGGTTTATCAGAAGAAGTGACCACCTTAGACCAGGTTGTCTTGTCATATTTAGTCCTTTTAGAGGTATTTTGGTGGAGTTTGGTTGATTTATCAGAAAATATGTTTGCTAAACCTATATATGAATCCATGCTAGCTCACTAGTTTTCTTGTAAATGTGTTGATATTCTGTCTAAACAATATATTTACCATCATAATTTCCCCTTTTGGTGCATCTTTTTATTTCTAATTATCAATGAGCAGCACTGCCAAAACCATCTCCATTGTGAATTGTATTACTGTACAATAGTGTAAGTAGTAACATTGCATTAGTATGTTGTGTCATGCAAACAATTATCGAATTTCAGTCTATGCAAAGTGCTAACTATACCTCACCAAAAATAGTGCAAATTATACACTATTATAAGCAAATAGAACATTTATGTCAGAGTGCCCAAGATGGTGCTCGCAGCTTTGTTGTACAAATAGGGGTATCTAGTTTGAATGTTGTTACCGGGGTTTTCCTTTCTTTGTAGATTTGACGCAGCAAGAACTTTGGATCCTGGGTTAATTTTGGAGGAATATGAGCTTTGGGCAACCAAAACATGTGAACTCAAAATGCAGCTCATAAATTACTAGTACTTGTTTGTAGATAGCCTATTGTTGCTAGCTAGCTGCATTGCGTACCTGCACCATCAGGTGTTGTGGTGTTGTACCACAACACCTGTTGATCCTCGGGAATTTGGGCAAATATCTATCGAAGCTGAGTTCCGTTCTCTCAAAGTTTCTCTGTTCCAGTGTTAAATGACATTGACCAGATGGACGCTCTGGCGACTGGCGACGCCCCCGACGCGCGGGCGCCGTGGCCGCCCGGCCGCCCCCTCCGCCGCCCCGCCCTCGAGCCCCGCCGCCCCCCCCCCCCCCCCCGCCGGCGTCCGCCCAGTGGCGGAGCCAGGGGTATTCCTGGGCATTCCATGGAATACCAAAGAATCTGGCCCAAAAAAAATTGAGTATACATGTTATACACCGAAGCCCACTAGAGCAGCCCATCCAGCCACGCACCAAACGCCAACAACAGAGCAGGTCTCCGTCTCCCACTCTTCCTCTCTCGATATGCAAATCTCCAAACCTAGCTGACCGTTGACGGCGCCGGCGCCATCGCCAGCAAGCGAGGTCCGACGAACGAGGTGGGCCCTCTGCCCCTCTGGCCGTCTCCCTTCCCTCCCCTCCGGCCTCCATGGCTGTGGTCCATGCGGGGCAGCGCCGCTGCGGGCTTCCTCCGGCCTCCGTCGCCGTCGGCAGTCACCGCTTCAGTCCTCCAGCCGACAGGCTAGAAGGAGAAGCCACCCAATGTCCAATCCATCTAGTACTGCATCCATCTACAAATTACCAAGGTAAATTTCCTCTGTCTTTTAAACAAATCTGAAGCTTTTTTGATAAATTTCCACTGCTAGAAGCCACTGATCTGCCACGGATTGATTGCTACTTTGTTGATTTGTTCTTGTATAAATTGTAATTGTTTGTACAATTGTCCATCAGTTCATACCACTGATTGCTACTTTGTTTGTCCATTCAGTCCATGCCACATTGCAACTGCCACTTATTTCTACTTTGTTTGTGTGATGTAGATGAAGAAGTATGTTGGCATATTTGAATTGTGGGACATATCTTCAAACTAAGGCAAGGAAAACAATTTCTACGTCCACATTTGTTGTCTGTTCTATTATATTGCTTTGGTCCATTTTTTTTTGCTAGTATTATTGATGTATGGTCATCGAGTCATTGATATTGTCACAATGTTATTTTGTGGCATCGATGTATGGTCATCGAGTCATACCTATTATATTGTTGTTAGAGATATTGTCACAATGATATTTTGCTACTATTATAAATGTATGGTCATCGAGTCACTGATGTTACCATCTTAACTATATATTTGTCGTTCTATTATATTGCTTAGGCAAAAAAAAAAATTACAAGAATACCCACAAGCAAATTCCTGGCTCCGCCACTGGTCCGCCCCCTCCTCGCCGGCCCCTCCCGGTTCGCCACGGCTGCTGTGGGCCGACATCGCCGAGGCCGACGACTTGGCTGCCGGCCGCCCCGTCGTTTGCCGGGACCGGGTCCCCCCCAAGGCCCAGCCACGGCCGCCACCTGACCTTGCCGGCGGCCCTTCTCCCAGGGGTGGGAGATCGGCCGCCCGCGGGTCGGATCGGCGCCGGCATCTCTCCCTGGCCGCCTCCCCGGATCGGGTGACGAAAGGCACTGCCTTTGGGTCTGGGCTGCCCCCCCGGCGGCGTCGCGCTAGCAGCTGGGGAGTTGCCGGCCGCGCTGACCGGGGCCCGGCGCTAGCCTCCTGGAAGCCCCCGCCCGTTGCCGGCCTCCCCTCGGCTCCGACCTCGCCTGCACCGGCCGGCCCGTCCCCGGCGTCCCCGCCTGCGCTCGCTCCGGCACCTCCTTGCCGGAACCCCTTCCGCCCCTTCCTCCCCTCCGGTCGGCCCGCCGGACCCCTTCCCCACTGCCGTCCCTCCGGCCCGCCTCCCCCTCGCCGCCCCCGTGCACCCCCGCCGGCGGCCACCGCGGTGGTGCTCGGGGAAACCCTAGCGCCCCGCTTGGTCACTCCGGGGCGGTCGTTTCGGGCTGCGGTGATATTGGGCCGGCCCACGGACCTAGTTCCTGGGCCCCCTCTCGGGACGGCGACTGCGGGTGCGGCCCATGGGCGACCGTCCTCGGTGGTTCGGTGGGCCGGCTTGGCAGGCCGGATGGGCCCCGCCTGGCCCGTTCTCGCCCCAAGGCGTCCGCAGGCCCACCGACGCGGTCCATTTGGCCGCCGGTAGGGTTCCCTCGCCCTCCACTCCTCCCCACCCCCGCGCCGCCTGCTCCCTGCCTCGCCCCCTCGGCCGCTGCCGTCCCGCCTCGTCTTCCCCTCGCCGGCGCTGCCGGCCTTCCCTCGCCTCCTTCCCCCTCCGCGCCACCCATGCCTCGGGAATGGGGGGACGACGCGGGGCGCCCCAAGCGTCGGGCGGACGACCGCCGCGACCCCCCACGCCCCTCCCCCGACGGCCGCCGGCGCGAGGACGACCTGCGGCAGCAGCTCTCCTCCCGGCCGGCGCGGTCCTCTCCGGCGCGCGAGACCCGCCTCTCGCCTTCTCGCCCCTCGCGCCGCTCCCCGGCCCGCGGCGACCGATGCTCCCGCTCGCCCTCCCGCCGTTCTTCACCGCGGGGGGAGTCGCGTGACCGTGGCCGGTCTTCGGCTCGGGAGGCTCGGCCGCCCCCTCGGCGTCGGTCCCCCTCGCCGACCCGTCGCCGGGTCCGGTCCCCTTCTCCGCCCCGCCCACTCCCCACCAACAACGGCGCTGACGCCCCTCCCTCTAGCCGCTACCAGCCCCCCCACTCCCAGGCTGCGTTTCCGCCATCCAACGGCGGCAACGGCAACCGGGGACGCCCGGGATCCAAGAAGAAGAAGAAGAAGGGCCCTCCGCGCCCCCAAGCCGCCGCCTCCACCGCAATCGCGGCTCCTCCTCCGGGTACCACTGCCTCAGCCGTGGTCCAGCCGTGCTTCAACTGCGGCTTGACCGGACACTTCTAGGTGGCGTGCCCCAACCCACCGACATGCTACCTGTGCAAGGATACCGGGCACCCCGCGATTCTCTGTCCGGACCGCCCGGTGACTGAGGAGCTCATGATGTATGGGCACGGCATCGAGGACTTGGCCTTCTTCCACATCGAGGTGCCCGAGCTCGCCCCGCCATCCCCCTCGCTGCTGGCTTTGGTGACGGTTGTGGGTGATGCCGTCGCCACCCCGGAGCTGATTGAGGCTGAGCTCAACCACTTGTGCAGATGCACGTGGGACTGGCAGGTGACCCCCACGGCTCCCAGCGCCTTCTCAGTGGTCTTCCCTGACGCGATGAGCATGGGATTCTGCACGCGCAGCAACAACATCACCCTGGCTCTCAACGACATCGTGGTGAACATCTCTGAGCCGCAGTGGGATCCCAGAGCCGTCGCTACCCTGGACACGGCTTGGCTCCTCATCTCCGGCCTCCCTGATGTTGCCCGGTCCGAGCGGGTCATCCGCAGTATGTCCAAGATCCTGGGCAGGGTGGTGGTGGTTGACGAGATCTCCCTGCGCAAGGAGGAGGAGGTCCGGGTTAAGGTGAAATGCCTGGACTCCTCCAAGCTCCTCGTCACGATCCGTGTCTTCTTCAACGATGACGGCTACGACCTCAAGATCCGCCCCGAGCCTCCGTCCCACGTCGGCCGCCCCCGCCTCTCTGCTGGCAGCCTCATGGGGGGGCCCGCTGATGCTGACGACTCCCACCACCGCCGCTCGCGCTCCTCCCGCTTCGACGACCCTGCCGAGGACGAGGATGAGTCGGAGCACTCTCGCTCCCCGTCTCGGGACCCCCCAACCCTCCAGCGGGTCGGGGCGGGTCGGGGTCGGGGCGTACCCGGGTGTCGGCCGCCGATCTCGCGGTGGCCCTCCGCCTGGCCACCCCGCTGGCTTCCTCCCCGTCTCCGTCGGCGTCGACCGGCGACATCTCCAGCGTGAGCCTCCTCGTCGCCCCTCCATCGTCGCCCCGCTCCCCCGGCGCCGCCTCTGCCCGCCGCCTCGCGCCGCCGGGGGCTGAGCCCACGCCCTCCGCCGGCTCGCCTTCTCCGGTTTCTTCGGGGTTGGCGGTGTCGGGGCGTCTCTGGGGCCGTCTGATCCACCCCCCGCGCCGGTGCCGTCGGCTACCACCTCGCCTCGCCGGCTTCCCCCGACGCCTCGGTGGCGGTGGACGTCTCCTCCCCGGCCTCCGCGCACCCCCCTCCGACGGTGGCGTACGCCAGGAGGCCCCGCTCCACCTCGACGCCGGTGACGTCCTCTCGCCGCAGCGCCCGCCTGGAGGCGGCGCGGCCGGGCGACTCCCCTGCGCCTTCCGTCGCCGAGCGGGCGGAGCTCCGCGCCGCGGTCCGGAACCTCGAGTCAGGTGCGGACCCTGCCCCTCCCGGTTCTTCTCGTTGCTCCTTTTCTGCTCTCGAGGCCGCTCCTCTCGGCCACCTCGCTAAGGTGGCCAATGACTCGGCCATTGTCTTCAGGGGGGAGGTCGGTCCCCCCTTAGATCAGATCGCGGCCATTAGGGCCCGGGAGATCCTCGACGGCAGGCTGGCTGAGACTCGTGCCCGCCTGCTTCGGCCCCCGGAGGGCCCGCCCTCCACCCCCGCGGCTCCGGCTCCTCCGGTGGCCGACGGGATTATCCGTGGACGCACTCGGTCTCGCACGGCCGCCCTTCGCGCGCAAAGCGCCTCTCGTGTCTTGGGGTCAAGCAGCCCCCCGATGGGGGTTTAGATGCGGGCCCTCTTCTGGAACCTCCGCGGCTTCGGCCATGATGGTCGTCGCCGCCAGCTCATCGAGTACATCCGGGAAGAACACATTGACATCGTGGCCATCCAAGAAACCCTTCGCTCCGAGTTCACCCTGCCGGAGCTTGAACACCTGAGCCCCCACCTCTTCGCTTGGCACTGGCTCCCTTCTAGTGGGACCTCAGGCCACTCGGGTGGCATCCTCTTAGGGGTTAAGGATGCCACATTTGAGGTGGGAGGCATGGATAGAGGGGAATTCTTCGTTAGTATGGAGATCTTCGAGCGTGCCCTGAACTTCAAATGGGAGGTCATTGTTGTCTACGGACCGGCGGATCACCGCCGCTCCCCGGCCTTCCTTGACGAGTTGCAGCTGAAGATTTCTAACTCCCCCCTCCCTGTTTTAGTGGGAGGCGACTTCAATCTCATCCGATCCCCGGATGAGAAGAATAATTCCCGGATTAATTTTCCCCGGATGCAATTATTCAACGATTGGATCGCGGAGCTGGGGCTCCGCGAGCTTGACCGGACAGGTGCCAGGTTCACTTGGACCAACCGGCAATCTGTCCCGACACAATCCGTGCTGGATCGTGTCCTAGTGTCCCCGGAGTGGGAATTGCGTTGCCCCTTGGCATCGCTCCGGGCGGTCACCCGGATTGGCTCCGATCATGTCCCCCTTCTCCTCTCCACCGCCGACGAGCGCCCCCCCTCCCCGCCGCGGTTCCGGTTCGAGCTCTTCTGGCTCAACCAAACCGGCTTCCGGGAGGCCGTCGTCGCCCGCTGGATTTCCGCTAGGTCGGCGCCCCATCGCTCCATGTCCGCTGTCGACTCATGGCACTTTTGTGCCAAGCTTGCCCGCCAGTTCATGAAGGGTTGGGGGGCTAACCTTGGCCGGGACCTTAGAGAGCGCAAGAAGACCATCCTGATTGCTATTCAAGCCCTGGATGCTCGCGCGGACTCGACCGGGCTCTCCTCGGATGAGTGGATGCTACGTTACGACCTGGAGGACCAGCTCTCCACCATCTACACGGATGAGGAGGCCTACTGGCGCTTGCGTGGTACCCAGAGGTGGGTGCTACAGGGCGATGCCAACACCGCCTATTTCCAGGCGGTCGCGAACGGCCGGCGCCGTCGCAACTCCATCCACTGCCTGTGGGATGGAGACTCGCCGTTAGTTCTCCCCGCGGCCATCCGCTCTCATGTGGATGGCTTCTATCGAGCCTTATTTACCCCCACCCCGCGCGGTGGGGCTAGTCTCGCCCCCGACATTTGGTCGGGCGCGCACGTAGTCTCGGATGAAGCCAATGCGGCTTTGGTTGCCCCCTTTAGCGAGGACGAGGTCCTCGCTGCCATTAAGGGGATGAACCCCTCCTCGGCCCCGGGACCGGACGGTCTACCAGTGTCTTTCTTCAAGACGTTCTGGCCTACCATCAAGCTTGAGGTCATGGCTCTCTTTGAGGAATTCTACTCGGGCTCCATGGACCTGGGGCGCCTTAATTATGGGGTTGTGACCCTCATCCCCAAGGTCCCGGGCGCCTCCGATATTCGCCAGTTCCGCCCCATCACAGTGCTTAATGTGATTTTTCGGATCCTGGCTAAAGGGTACGCCAATAGGGTGACCCTCCTTGCGGACTCAATCACCCACCCGAACCAATCCGCCTTCATTCAAGGCCGATTTATCCTGGATGGGGTGTTGGTGTTCCACGAAGTCCTCCACGAGGTCCGCCTGAAGCGCCATAGGGCGGTCTTTCTTAAGCTGGACTTCCACAAAGCCTACGACACGGTGCACTGGCCGTTCCTGAGGGAGGTCCTGCTCCGCAAGGGCTTCGATGACCGTTGGGTGACCCGCGTCATGCAGCTCGTCTCCTGTGGTCGGACTGCGGTGAACATCAACGGCGACATTGGGCCCTTCTTCCCTACCCTTTGCGGGGTCCGGCAGGGAGATCCCTTCTCGCCGTTCTTGTTCAACATGGTCGTGGATGCCCTGGCCGCCATCTTGGATAAGGCCACGGCTGCTGGGCATATTCGAGGCCTTGTCCCGCACCTTGTTGGAGGGGGAGGTGTTTCCCTTCTCCAATACGCGGATGACACCATTATTATGGTCGAGGGTTCCGCCCTAGAGATCTCCAACCTGAAGTTCCTTCTTCTGTGCTTCCAACAAATGTCGGGCCTCACCATCAACTTTGATAAGAGCGAAGTGATGGTACTCGGTTACCCCTCAGAGGACGCACAGTCCATTGCCGACCGGCTTAACTGTCGGCTGGGTTCTTTCCCCACGACCTATCTGGGGATCCCCATTAGTGACACGCGCCTCACCGTGGCGGACCTCCGCCCCACGGTGACCCGTATGCAACATCGCGTAGAGCCCTGGAAAGGGCGTTGGCTGTCGAAGGCGGCGCGCGTGATCCTTATCAACTCCTCGCTAGCTAGCCTCCTGTGGTTCCTCATGAGCTTCTATAGCCTTCATGAAACGCTCCATCAGGAGGTCGCCAAATACCAGTCCAGATTCTTCTGGGCTGGGGAGGAGGGCAAGCAGAAATACCACATGGTCAGCTGGCCAGATATCTGCAAACCCAAGGACCAGGGCGGTCTTGGGATTCTGTCCTCTCGGCGCATGAACATCGCCCTCTTGACCCGCTGGCTCTGGCGCATTGCCAATGGGGATGGAGGCCTCTGGCTCACTATCATCCAGAACAAGTACCTGCGTGGACAGCCACTCGCGTTCTGCCAACGCTCTGGCGGTTCCCAGTTTTGGCAGGCCGTCGTCCAGCTGCTGCCGGTCTTGCGTATAGGCACATCCATCTCGGTGGGCACTGGAGCCTCGACCTTGTTCTGGCTGGATAGATGGCTCGGAGATGCCCCTCTAGCCGCCCGGTTCCCCATCCTATTCGACATTGTAGTTGACCCTCGGGTCTCAGTCGAGGCGGCCCTTATTGACTTAGGGCGCCTCGCGTTCCGCCGCCCTTTTGGCCCCGCTGAGGTGGCTGCCTGGGATGTCCTCCTCCAGGACATCGCCCTCTTACCTATGGACGTGGCCGACTCTCCGGACGCCATCTCCTGGCGCCTAGATCCCTCCGGCTGCTTCTCCACTAAATCCCTCTACGCGGCTATTGCCCCCTCGTCAGCCCCGGAGCCCTTCGGTCTGATCTGGGACATCCGCCTCCCCCTAAAGATTCGGATCTTTCTTTGGCAATGGATCCGCGGCCGCCTCCCGACCGGCGTTGAGGTTCTTAAGCGCCATGGTCCTGGCGATGGAATGTGCCCCCTGTGTGGCACGGTAGAGGACGCTAATCACATCTTCTTCTCTTGCTACACGGCACAGTTCCTTTGGTCTTGTTTCCGCGAAACGGTTGGGGGACAGTGGTGCAACACCAACTTCCCTGACTTGCTTGCGGAAATTCAAGCCTCCCCCCTCGCTACAGACATATTAGATGGCTGTGCGTCGGGGTTCTCGCCTGGATGCTGTGGACGGTTCGCAATAAGCTTGTCATTCAGAAGGTGCCCCTTCGGCGTGCTACTGACTCCATCTTTAAAATGTGTGGTTACTTGCAGCTCTGGCGGCCGCTTAGCCGCCCTCAGGACCGGGACGCCATCAACAGACTCCTCACCGACCTCCGTTCGTTGGCCTTCCGCCTGGCGCCTCCGCTCCCGCCGCCACCCCCGGAGCCCGACTAGAGGATGTTTCCCTCCTGGCGCGTGTGCCTTTTTGTGTGTGTGTGTTGGGCTTGTTGAGCTGTGCCCTCAGCCGTAACCCTTGGTGCTTGCTTTTGTTTGGACTCTGTGTGCGTGTGGACTTTGTGTGTGTGTGGACCTGTTGGATGTTGGCTTTGGCATTGGCTTTATATATAAAGCGGGGCATGAGCCTTTTTCGGTAAATGACATTGACCTTTGATGACATAAGATGTCCTATATATATTTCTGAAGTTTTTCTTTATGGTATTTTATTTCAGAACTTGCACGAGCAAGGGTTGAAAATCCAACTGTTTTACTGTATGGAATTTCTGTTGACTTCCGAACATCTTTGGGTTTACCACCGAATTATTGGAGGTGGCGCCAAAATTATTCTTGGAGGTCGAATCTTGTGATGAGAAAATAGGCAGTTTTCGGATTAAATTAATCCATGAATAAATCATGAGCATGACATTGACAGCATTGATAACACACTAGTTACGATCTAATAGAGCATGTACTACGCATATAGTAGAAACATCTACGCATATCGCTAGTACTGCTACAACAGAAAGAAACATGAGAGGGATAAACGATGTATGCCCTCCAATCGGCCATGCGGCGACGGTGGCGGCAGCAGTAGCCGCGGCATCCTCGGCGGCCTTCTTGTCGGCCTCGGCCTTCTCAGCGGCAGCACGGTCGGCGTCGGTCGACATGGTGATGACGAAGGTGATGCAGACGTAGATGAGCAGAAGCAAGCAGTCGCGTAATCGCTTCCAAAAACCTAATATGTGTAGGAGTTTTTCGAATTCTGGTTTTGCTGCTGCACTAAAACCGTCGCCGTTTATGAGGACGTACTTTAAGCATTAGCAGACTAAAACCACCTTATGGCTCACTGCCATGAACGTGTTCTGGGTCGCCGGTGTGACTCCCACATGAACGATCGCTCCTGATCAGGAGAAGGCGTTCAAGGAGGCCACTGTCGTGTTCCTCGGGGCAGTTCTGAGCGTGATTGGAGATAAGCTGGTTGACGCATATTTGCATGTGCGGTCTGCCAAGGACTTGTGGGAGGCGCTCGAATCTAAGTTCGGGGCTGCCGATGCAGGGAGCGAGATGTATATTATAGAGCAGTTCCATGATTACAAGATGGTTGAAAACCGTCCTGTATTGGAGCAGGCTCATGAGATAATATGCATTGTTAAGGAGCTTGAGCTTCTTAAGTGTGAGTTACCGGGCAAGTTTGCCGCGGGCTGCATAATCGCTAAGCTTCCCAATTCCTGGAGGAACTTTGCCACCACTCTGAAACATCAGAGGCGTGAATTCTCTGTGGAGGATGTCATTGGCCATCTGAGTGTTGAGCAGAATTCAAGGGCAAAGGACTCGCACGGAAAAGGGGTCGAAGGAACTTCTTTGGCCAACATGGTGCATCAGAAGAACTCAATTCCCACAAGCCCAAGGGAAAGAACGGTGTCCAACAGAGTGTCGACTTTAAGAAGAAGGGTAAGAAGACCTTCAAGAAGAACAAGAAGGATGAGGGCTGCTTTACTTGTGGTTCGCTTGAACATTGGGCCAACAAATGCCCAAACAAGTATAAGAAGCAAGGGCAGGACTCCAAGTCTGTCAATATGATTGTGAGCAACAATGAGAGTGGTGCATCTGGGTACGGTAATTTATTTGTTGTATTTTCAGTTTGGCCGTTCACCGATTGGTGGGTCGACACAGGTGCAGGTGTTCATGTGTGTGCTGACATTTCATTGTTTTCTTCTTACCAGGCCACAGGTCATGGGTCCGTACTGATGGGGAATGGCGCGAGTGCTTCTGTTCTTGGTGTTGGCATGGTCGATCTGAAGTTTCCTTCGGGAAGGATCGTGCAGCTGAAGAACGTGCAGCATGTCCCCGCCATCAAGAAGAACCTCGTTAGTGGCTCCTTTCTATGTAGAGAAGGGTTTAAGTTGGTATTCGAGTCTAATAAATTAGTTGTTACGAAATATGGACTATTTGATGGAAAGGGTTATGAATGCGGAGGCATGTTCCGCCTTTCTCTTGCAGATCTATGTAATAATGTCATGAACAATATTCATTTGAGTGTTGATGAATCTGAAGTATGGCATTCACGTCTTTGTCACATTAGTTTCGGTGTTATGACGCGGCTAGCAAAATCGAATTTAATCCCGAGTTTCACTTTAGCCAAATGTTCTAAGTGCCATTCGTGTGTGCAATCTAAGCAACCTCGCAAGCCTCACAAGGCAGCAGAGGAGAGACACTTGGCGCCACTAGAACTCATACATTCTGATCTTTGTGAGATGAATGGTGTGTTGACTAAAGGTGGAAAGAAATATTTCATGACTTTGATAGATGATTCCACTAGATATTGCTATGTGTATCTGTTAAATGCTAAAGATGAGGCTCTACACTACTTCAAAATCTATAAGGCAAAAGTTGAGAATCAACTTGAAAAGAAAATTAAACGAGTCCGGTCAGATTGTGGTGGAGAGTACTTCTCGAAAGAGTTTGATGCCTTTTGTGCGGAACACGACATTATTCACGAGAGGACGCCTCCCTACTCACCCCAGTCAAACGGGGTTGCCGAGCGGAAAAACCGTACTCTAACTGATTTGGTTAACGCCATGTTAGATACGTCAGGTTTATCCAAGGCATAGTGGGGGGAGGCTATAATGACATCCTGTCATGTCCTGAATAAATTTCCGACAAAGGATAACGAGATCACTCCTTACGAGAAGTGGACCAAGAGAGGGACAACACTCTCGTACTTACGTACCTGGGGCTGCTTGGCGAAAGTTAATGTGCCGATCCCCAAAAAGCGTAAGCTTGGACCAAAGACTGTGGACTGTGTTAATTTGGGCTACGCTATGAATAGTGCTGGCTATAGATTTCTAGTAGTGAAATCTGAGGTACCTGACATGAAAGTCGGTACAATTATGGAGTCTAAAGATGCTACATTCTTTGAGGACATTTTTCCCATGAGAGATGTACAAAGCACTTCTAGACAGGAATCTGAGGAGACTCCTGAACCTGCCATTCCGATGGAATATTATAATCAAACACATGATGAAAACCTTGAGGAGGATAATGAGGAATCCCTTGGTAGGGGCAAGAGAAAAAGGACTGTAAAGACCTTTGGTGATGATTTCTTCATATACCTCGTGGAGGATAATCCCACTTCTATTTCAGAAGCGTATGCATCTTCAGAAGCTGACTACTGGAAGGATGTGGTCCGTAGCGAGATGGATTTCATCATGGCTAACGGGACTTGGGAGCTTACTGAACGTCCTTATGGTTGCAAACCATTGGGATGCAAGTGGGTGTTCAAGAAGAAGCTTAGGCCCGATGGTACGATAGAAAAGTACAAGGCTAGGCTTGTGGCCAAGGGCTACGCCCAGAAAGAAGAAGAAGATTTCTTCGACACTTATTCACCTGTGGCCAGACTGACCACCATTCGAGTATTACTCTCGTTGGCGGCCTCGCATGGTCTTCTCATTCATCAGATGGATGTTAAGACGGCTTTCCTGAACGGAGAGCTAAAGGAGGAAATCTATATGCAACAGCCTGATGGCTTTGTGATGGATGGTCAGGAAGGAAAGGTGTGTAAGTTGGTGAAATCTTTGTATGACCTGAGACAAGCGCCTAAGCAATGGCGTGACAAGTTTAATGAAACGTTGACATCTGTTGGCTTTGTTGTTAATGAGGCTGACAAATTTGTATACTATCGCTATGGTGGGGGCGAAGGAGTTATACTGTGTTTGTATGTTGATGACATACTGATATTTGGGACTAATCTCAAGTTGATCGAGGAAGTTAAGTCTTTCCTATCTCAGAACTTTGAGATGAAGGACCTTGGAGTGGCTGATGTTATCTTGAACATCAAGCTATTGAGAGATGATGAAGGTGGGATTACACTTCTGCAATCTCATTATGTTGAGAAGGTGTTGAGTCGTTTTGGATATTCGGACTGCAAACCATCTCAAACACCATATGATCCTAGTGTGATGATTCGAAAGTCTAAAGGCACAGCTATAGATCAATTGAGATACCCTCAGATTGTTGGTTCACTCCAGTATCTAGCGAGCGCAACGAGGCCTGGCATCGCATTTGCTATTAGCAAACTGAGCAGATTTGTTTCCAAACCGGGTGATGTATACTGGCGTGCTCTTGAGAGAGTTATGCGCTATCTGAAACGTACTATGAACTATGGACTTCACTATACCGGATACCCGTCGGTACTTGAAGGGTATAGTGATGCAAATTGGATCTCTGATGCTGATGAGATGAAGGCCACAACTGCGTATATATTTACTCTTGGAGGTGGTGCTGTTTCCTGGAAGTCTTGCAAGCAAACGATCTTAACAAGATTGACAATGGAAGCAGAATTAACAGCATTAGACACATCGGGTGGCGAAGCAGAATGGCTTCGAGATCTGTTGATGGACTTGCCAGTGGTTGAGAAGCCGGTTCCGGCCATCCTTATGAACTGTGACAATCAAACAGTTATTGTCAAGGTGAAGAGTTCAAAGGACAACATGAAGTCCAACAAACACATAAGAATGAGATTGAAAGCTGTCAGATAATTGAGGAACTCCGGAGTGATAGCGTTGGATTATATTCAAACGGCTAAGAATCTGGCAGATCCTTTTACTAAAGGGCTATCACGTGTTGTGATAGATAACGCATCAAGGGAGATGGGTATGAGACCCACATGAGTTGCCATGGTAGTAACCCAACCTATGTGATCGGAGATCCCATGAAGTAGGACCTGGGAAAACAAGCCAGTGGTGAACTGAGGAGAGTAACTTTACTAACCCACTCCGTTGGAGATGCAATACTCTCTGAAACTGTATGGAAGGATGACTACTGTCTTAATGTGTTCCAAGGCTTATATGCATAAGCAAGATGCTATCCTACAGAGCGATTTTTGGAGGAACACACCTATATGAGCCCGACTGATGGTCACAGTCTATGAGATTGGGGTGATCTCTAGAAAGCTCATGAACAGGCCAGGAGTGTGACTAATATGCTCCACCCGAGGGGTCGGCCTTTGGCAGCCTCGTATCAGTGAGACTTGTGGTGAAACTTCTTGACGCCAAACTGACAATTCAAGGCATAGTCCATTGTTCAGTTGTGAAGGAGTGTAACTACTTGGTCTAGGCGGAGCTCAACCTTAATCGGTCTCCACTGAGATGCTGGTATATCAAAACAGCGTTTGGAATAAAGGACAAACTGGGCCCCTGAGATTTGGTGGGGGATTGTTGAAATATGAGATGGGCCTAGAGCCCATATGAGAATTTCAGATTTGATCTCTAAGGGCCCATGTAGGTGGCATGACAAGGTGGTGGGAAGTTTAGTCCCACCTTGGAAGTGGAAGGAGAGTTGGAGTGGTTTATAAGGGATTCTCTTCCTCATGCTATTGGAGCTTGAGAAGAGATGAGGCCCTCGCGCACTCCTCCTCCTCCTCCTCCGCTCGCCGCGCCGCGCCGCGCCGCGGGTTGCGGGATTGAGCCGAGCGTAGATGTTTCTACTATATGCGTAGTACATGCTCTGTTAGATCGTAACTAATGTGTTATCAATGCTGTCAATGTCATGCTCATGATTTATTCATGGGTTTGCTAGCTCACTAGTTTTCTTGTAAATGGGCGCTCGCGACTCCCCTAGGGTTTCCCAGCACCGCCGGCGGCTCCCCAGCCGCGCGTCGCCGCCGCCGCGGCCGGCCCACGCCGGCCCTTGCCCTCCCCTACCGCTCCTCCACCCCTCCTTCCCCCACTCCCTCCCCCGTAACCCCCGCGTCGCCTCACCGAGCGACGCGGCCGGAGACCTCGTCCCCGACTCCCCTCCGCGCTCCTCCTCGTTCTTCCGTCCCCCCGCCGCCGCCGGGCCATGCCTGCGTGGTGCTGGCGGCGGCGGGCCAGCCCTTTCCTGCGCGCGGTCTCCCCTGCTCGGGCGGTGGTCGCAGTGATTCGTGTTGTGGCTGCACGGGCTGGGTGCGCGGGTACGCCTTCGCCGGCGCCAGCTGGGCCTTCCCCACGGCGGCCACCGTACCTGTCATATGCAACCGTACGTACAGTAACACATCGTACATCCTTCAGTTTCATTGCAACTGGCTTCTTGACACTTACGTGAATGTCTGTCTGTCTTTCGCTTGCATCAGGTGGCATGCTGATCGATGCCGTCGTGGTTCAACATCCACGACACGCCCATCACCTCCGTAAGCCAAACAATCAATCCTCCCCACGAGCTCCAGTGCTGCGAGCAGTGACCCGCCGGCGGGGGTTGTGGCTCCAGCGACGACACAGAGAAGCATTGACCGTGTGGCGTCCCGAGGACCAGGCGTTCCTGCAGCTGTGGCTTCGGCTTCTTCTCTCGGTCGTAATGCGCCGCGGATCGCCGAGCGGAACGAGTTTTTTTTCCCTTCCCTTTGGTACTGAAAATGGTCCAAGCATGTATCCTTAAAAAAAATCTGGCTAGTACCAAAGGTGGAGATTGAAATCTGACTAGGGATCACACATTTTGGTTTTCTACATGGATTTCTTGCTACATCACACTAATATTAAGCACGGGTAACATTTCTACCACTAAAGGAACATACATGCATGCATGAAATCAACATGTTTCCACATGAACTCCTAAAAAACAAAACTCCTACTGGTACATGATTTGCAAAATGAATGAATACCAAACTCGCATGCAAGTTCACACTTCCAGAATGACATCCATAGACCCTGTATATATGTATGCTTTCAACAGCTCGACTGAAGGAAAAACTGCCGCAGATTGGAGTGATAATCCTTGCGAGTGTGCCATGCTAGCCTTAAATTTCTTCCTTTCACCACTCAATGTATTTGTCAGATCTGGGATACTGGAGGGAAACAAAGACACAAGATGGCATTTCATCATTTTTCTTCTCGGTATTTGTACCACGCAAGATTATTCATGTGTTGTATTGCATGTGACTTTCCAATCGTTGCGGCATTGCCGGTTGAGAAAATGACGTGTCATCCCGAAGAAAAACTATTGTCATTTTAAACTATATCATTTATTCCTGTTGAAAACCTTTATTTTTGAGCCATATCTAATAGTTATTTTAAACGCTATTTGAGATATAGCACGTTATTGGCATGCTATATCATGTATAGCATCTGGAGGAGGCGGCCGCTATTTCGCTTAGCATGCTATATTTTACCTTGCACAGAACTAGCAAAAAAAAAAGTTAGACACAAAGACTTTTTGCAGCCCTTTTGCTTGGGGACATTTTCCTTTTTTAACAAGAGAACACGCATGATAGTTTATTGTTACACGTACACACACCACATACGTATAATAGCCTCGCGATGTAATCGACGACATAGGTTGAACGTCACAAATGCACGATGGAATACTGGTAGGGCAGATGCCGCTGCCTGCCTGCGAGCTTACTTAACTCGGAACGTACTTAGGTGCGCTTGCATGATGGACATCACATGGTCGGGTAAGCGGTGTCGAGCGCGATGCCGCAGAGCCCCCCGCCTCCGACGTCGCGGCGCATACGGATGTAGCCGGCCTCGCCCCATGTCTGGCCCCACGAGTTCTTGACGAGCCAGTACTTGAGCCCCGAGTAGGCGTCGGTGCCGTAGCCGACGGTCACCACGGCGTGGCTCATCTGGATCCCACAGGGGGCCGAGAAGACCCCGCTCTTGTAGAACTGCATGCTGGTTGGGACCTCGATGGCCACGCCGATGGGCTGCCTCGCGACGGCGCTCTGCAGGGCCAGTTCATTCTTGGGGACCGCCGCGTGCCCGGTGATGGTGACGGCGGGCTTGGCGCGGATGCAGACGCCTCTCACCGCCTTGTATGGGTACAGCGCCGCCGTGGTGAGGCCGCCGTTCTCCATGATCCACTGGAAGGCTCTATGGTAGTAGCCTCGGTTGCAGCCACCGTCGTACTTGTCGCAGTCCACCAGCTGCTGCTCCGACAGGGTCACCAGCGTCCCCGTCTTGATGAAGTAGAGACTCTCCATCATTGCCACCGCCGAGAACGCCCAGCAGCTGACTGCATGCACCCGGTCCGGTCCGGGCACAGAAATAAATTAGTTAAAAGAGGCCAGTACTTACATAGTTGAAATGAATGAGATTCCTCTAACGAGCTCTAATGATAAGTGTCACCACGAAATAACATCGCTCTGACTGAACAACTAAAATTGTTATCTGGAAAAAATCCTAAAAAAAATTAAAACTGGCCATCCAAACAAAAAGTTGACATGCTTCATAAATAAAGTTGTCATCCTCAGATAACTAAACATGCCTAAAAAACGTCAGGGCAGAATTTCTTCATGCAAAAACGTGTGACACTAACCAGGGTCTAAAAAAGGTTAAAATAATTGGTGAATACGTACAGCATTGCGAGCCTTGGTTCTTGACCGGCGTCACGGCGCCTTTGGCCCTCCAGTCCACGCTGGGCGGAAGCGGAGCCTCCAAGGAGTCGTCGCCACCGCCCGACGACCAGAGGCCGTCAGCCTCAGCGGCTGTCGTGATGACCGAGCCAGTGCCACCGCCGGCTTCGTGCGACGAAGCGTACCTTGCGACGAACTCCTCCCCGGTGAGGTCGGCGAATTGGTTCTCTCCGAGCTCGTAGGTGAGGTCGCCGCGCCGGTTGGTGGCGTCGATGTACTCCACGTTGCTGCGGTACACCTCGAAGCGCCGCAGCCTCTCCTCCGCGCTCAGGTACGAACGGTTGTGGGTGGCCTGCCACTGGCGGAACCTGTCCATCATCAGCATGTCACGGACGTCGACGTGGCCGCCGGACGCCGCAGGGAAGGCGGTGAACAGGCCGCCCACTAGCAGAGCTACTGCAGGGATCACCCCAGGGGACAAAGCCATATCGATCGATCGAGCTACACAAGCTTCTGCTTGAGCTTGAGCATGAAGGTGTAGACGCGCCGAGCGTTTATATAGAGCGCGCGCGGGAGCATGTCTTTAGACTTTAGGCAGTGTCGGCCGGCGACGGACGCATGCATGCAGGTCGATGCACGTACTAGCTAGTTGAGGAATGGTAACCATCTGCGTTTTCTCTTGGTGCCTTAGTTGTATCAGTGCACTATGTGCATGCATGCATGCCTTGGCACAGGATCGAAAGAAGATCGAGTTGGTTAGGTTGCCTTGCCCTGCACACTAAATTATCAGGGCCGGACACCGGTTTGTATACTAACTAATGCACCTTGTCACCTTCCCAATTCTGTCAACATTTTCGTCTTCTAGCACAGTGAGCGCATACCAAATATCAACTTAGCCGTGTTTCAGGCTTTCAGCTGCCAGTGTTGATAAGTTCAACTGATTGGCAACATGCAGGATTTACCAACACAAAAGCTTACAGCTCGAGTACGCTTTTAAGATTATTCTTTATTTTCGAGAAACACACTACAAGCGCGGACACCTGCTCCCTCCAGTCATTTTTACTCCGCGTATTAGATTTGGATCAAGTCAAACTTTACAAAGTTTGACCAAATTTATATCAAAATATATCAACATCTAAAATACCAAATCTTTACCTAATAATAAAGCAAATTGGATTTCTTTCGTCCGTCATCACATTTTTCAGAAAAGTCCCTCTATTTCAGTGAATTCAACCCGCGGTCCTGTTTTATGTTAAAATGAAATATATTTCTTTTTCATATTTTACACAAAAGTCCCTGTGTTTTCTTGAAGTCAACCCGTAGTCCGGATTTAAGTCACATCCGAACCGTTATTTTACATTTGTCGAAAACCCCCCCTGATGTTTTAGATAATTCATCCGCTGATCATATTTAAGTCAAACAATGCTTTTTTTAAATCAGCCATATCTTTTAAACCGTAACTCCGATTTGAACATGTTATATGTGAAATTTGATTAGAAAAATATGTAGAACATGAATATAAGATTATTTCTACATGTTTAGTATTTTTAAATATTATTTTGAAATATATTTAAGTCAAACAAGTGCTTTTTTAAATTATATGTATCTTTTAAACCGTAACTTCGATTTTAACATATTATATATGAAATTTTATTAGAAAAATGTGTGGAATCTAAATATGATGTTAATTTACCTGTTAAATATTTTTAAAATACTAGCAAAAGCCGTGCGTTGCAACGGGAGAGAAAACATAACACACGCTCTTAACTCAACAACCATCACTCAAAACCACAATAGGTTCATCTCCTTTATTTTTGCGAGGCATCATATTTGTGTTGCCGCTTATCCTCCTTTCACCCTGGCAGGCGATGGCCTCGGTGTTCACACAAAACAACAAAAAACATGTGTTGAATATGGTTAATCCTAAGGCGTCTCTCCCTCTCTCCCTCTCTCCTCCCTCTCCCTCTCTCTCTCTCGCTCGCTTTCTCTCACTCTCGCGATGAGAAATCTGTTGTTTTCCCCTGCGATATTTTTCAGAGGTATGCATGTGTAGTTATCGATGTTTTCTTTTCCCTATATGGTTATAGTGGGGTGTTTATTTGCAATCTGGATCGCCATGGGGTGCTAGCAAAAGAGCCCATGCGTTCAACGGGAGAAAAAACACAACACACACTCTTAACCAAACAACCATCACTCAAGACCACAATATAGGTCCATCTCCTTTATTTTAGCGACGCATCATATTTGTGTTGTCGCTTATCCTTCTTCTCACCCTCGACGGCGATGGTCTTAGTGTTCACACAAACCAAAACGTGTTTGAATGTGGTTAATTTGAGTCAGTGGTCTTAGTGAACACCGAGGTCATCGCCGGCGAGGGTGAGAAGGAGGATAAACGGCAACACAAATATGATGCCTCGCAAAAATATAGGAGATGGACCTATTGTGGTCTTGAGTGATGGTTGTTGGGTTAAGAGCGTGTGTTATATTTTCTCTCTCGTTGCAACGCACAGGCTCTTTTGCTAGTTTATATACTATGAAACTACATTTCATAATGAATCTAACAATATTGATTTGGCATCATGAATGTTGATACTTTTTCCTATATGTTTGGTCAAAATAATAAAGGTACTTCGACTCCAAAGAAAATTTATATGCAGACTAAAAGGGACCGGGGGGAGTACACACACACACGTACATTTATCTCTATAAACGCTTGCATGCAGAATCTGCCCCTACGAGCACCTCCAAAAGATTGAGCCGACGTGTCAAGTCCTATGGTTGACGAAGTCATCACATACGTCTTGCTATTGACGGGAACGCTGCCTCCCACTTAAAAAATATTCCACCCATATGACACACAAGTGTCCTGTGGCCTGTGATACAATCATCCTCCTAACCATCCAATAAAGATTTTTTCGAAAAGGGGAACATGCCATGGTCCCTGCATCAATAATGCACAAACCATATTATTGCAAAGTTCAGAAAGATACAAAAGAAATAATTCCAAGGCAACATGCCTCGCAACAGTACATCCACTAGGTTACCATTAACTCTATGCTAAAAGACCAAAACCACTAAAAAAATACACAGCTTTTATGCAAGGCCTAAAATAAGGAAACGCCGCACTTGCACCAATGATGACAAGTCCAACCTAGGGTCGAGCGAGAGATTTTCATCCCAAAGACAAGCTTCGGGCCACCACCTTCAGTAAGGGAAAAATGCAAGCACACGCCAACATTGCCAGAAATGTTTTCACCGAAGTGTGCAAACCAGATGCTGACGCTTTTACCATCATCACCCGTCTGGCCAACGGCTCATCGCTAACCAGATGTCACTAGAGGAGAAATTGGAAGTTGGTGATGTCCCATACCGCCATGCCTCTAGTCACTGTTGCACCACCTTTGATCAAGCAACAACAAGCATGTCATCACACCGCGGAGGAGACTTCCTACATAGCACCTGCCAGGATCGTGCATGACTTGATGCTTCCGTATGAGACGTCATGCATCGCCACCGTTCACCCTTCGCGGAGCTCCTAGTCGGTTTGGTTTCATCGCAGTGGAGAGCATGGGTGTCGCTATAGTCGGCGCAAGCGGGCGCACCGCACACGCCGACTGTAGAGACTGAGCTAGTCAGGACAGGAGAAGACACCAACAGGAGGGTCTGGCTAAGCTCTCGCATGCGGGCGGGGGCGTGCCGTAGTCTGCCGCATGATGGTAGCCCCGAACGCGCCCTTGGTCCACCCGTCATGCACATGCAAAGACTGTAGCAATTGTGCACCCTCACTCCACCCGTCATGGACCCTCCAGCCGGGTTGCCCGGTTCCGAGCCATCCGAGCAGATCGGATAGCCCAGAGATTCCCCGAGAGACTCCCGCGGCAAGCCACCCGACGACTGACAGCCAAGAGTCTCTGGACGTGCGCGGAGAGCCCAAGAAGGCCGGTACTCCTTCATACTTTATAGGAGTAATGGTCTTGGCCCATGAAGATTTCCATATGTTCCTAGCGCAATTCACAAAAGCCCATGAACAAATGGCAAGAGATGATTCTAAAGTCCAGTTTGATACCGTTACTGGAGAAAGTGTAAGACCTATTTATATAGTGGGTTCTTTCCACTACACTATGTGGTGAGTATGAGGAGAGAAAGAGAACACCTTGCATGGGAGGGCGGAAGGGCATGGTCATGCGACATGTGCGTGAATGGTCCGCCAATATACAGTCCATGGCCTTGCAGGAGTGCGACATCCTTTTTCTGTCATATTTTTGATGTCTTGGTGGACAAGTTGATTGTTTTCTTTTTTGGAAAGTTTGCGACCTGGAAACTAATGTCGGTTTGAGATAGTCACCATGGTACAATGCTGCCTTGGTCCTCCTATACATATGACTTACTAGCCACGGCCAAAGACACACCAAAAACATGTTAGAGTCTTGCCTCATCTCGCAATTGCACCGCCATCGCAATCTACTCCATCCCGGATGCCTATGTGCACCGGTGAGCGGGAGAGTAGGTCTCCAGAACCCTTCGTCCTTGTGATGCCGCACCAGGAAAGGACGGATTAGGTTTTTGTGAAGCGGTACATGCGACTGCTTAACTTCATCACCACAAATCGTCTTCCATCCAAGTCGGGCGGCGTCGTGTACCTACGTCTCCAATGTTGTCTACTTTGACTAGTCTTAACCAACATCACCGTCAAGAACATCGCTCCAGCAATAGCTACGGCTACAAACGAACAATATGTGCCATAATGGTATGTGTCATGGTTTTCTCATGACAGATGTCCTCGAAAAAACACTTAGTCGTGAGGCCATCGCAACTAGGTGGTGGCTGGAACGGGGTTGGTCAGAATCGAGAGACGCGAGTTTTATCCAGGTCCGGCCCCTCGCAGAGGAGGTAAAAGCCTACATCCTGCTTGATTGCTATTGACTATGATGATGATCTCGATTACAAGGGCGGTGTTTCGATACCTCTATCTTCAGAGCTACTAATTTTTTCAGTCTCTAATGACATGTCTCTCCCCAACTTGTCCTTTGGATGACCCAGGACCCCACTTTATATAATAGCTGAGTCCCCGTGATTTAATATAGGTCTCCAGGTTCTACCCATAGTCGGAGTCCTATTCTAAGTCTTTGTAGGTCTTGTGTGCCTTCCAAGTTAGGAGGAATCCATCTTGTGCACGAGTTGTAAAACCGGTAATAGCGCCGGGTCTTCTCTTCCGAATCAATTAACCCAGGCCAGGTTTGTCCGCCGCCAGGTCATGCTTCCTCCGCCTAGTCTTGCTTCTCTTGTCGGGTCTTGATATTCCAAGCCGAGTTCACTACTAGGGAAAAGGCTAGCAGTAGCGTCGAATTTAGGTATATCGGTAGCAGGGGTGGCGCATTACTAATACGGCGCTACAGCTAAAGTGTATCAGTAGCGTGTGTTGGCCGCGCTACTATTATACCTGCTTAGCAGTAGTGCTTTTGATAGAGAGCGCTACTGGTAGTTACTAGCAGCGCGCCTCCCTACCCGTGCTACTACTATTGTTGCTTATTTCTATTTTGTTTTATGTTGTATTCATACGCTATTATACAGGTTATCATACAATAGCAATTTAAATATTGTTTTTACATCAAAATGATTTATTACATCGTTGGGTGAAAGAACCATTGGTCACTTTGGATCCATCCACTTGAAACTAAACCGTGGTTCTTTCATCCAATGACATAATAACTCATCATCATCATTATCATCATATCATTAACAACTTATCATCATAATACATCATTGTCATATAACACCTCCTCATGATCATCATTTTTATCAATGAGACATCATATAGCAAGTTGGTCAGTAGTCACAATCACAACTCCTCATCATCATCAATTCTAACACATTGTACCACATAATAACACATTGGACTTAGGACCTATACTTCTCTCTCATAGGACCTAGTATGTTCTCTTAGGTAAAATAGCATAAAACAAGATAGGCCCTGACTCTCCATTATGGAGAATGGAGATTATCCTGTCTCCAATTCTTGCCCTTCGCCTAATGATGCTCCCAAGTAGCTCCCTACGAGTGACCATACATTTTTTCCAATCTTTGATTGTCATGTCTACATTGGTTTCAGAAATCCGATATGAATAGGAGTAATTCGTTGGATGACCTGGCCGTATATTCAAAACATCAAGGCGACCTTTCTGAAAGATCAAATGAGGCACACACTCCTGCGGGATTATCTGTTGAAAAACATAGTAACAACTTCGTAGTTAGAAATGTAGTTTAGTTTTAGAAATAATTTATGCAAAATATGCACAGATGTCGTAATACTAAAAAAATCTTACCATGACATCTCCATGGATGTTAGCATAGTTTAACACGTGCACTAGTGGCACGTATTGACCATAATGTGGAGGAGTTTGATAATACATATTGTAATTCTCAAGATCAGTAATAAATGCAATCGAATGATTTTTCTCCTGATAAGTTAATTCTGAGCCATCGGTGCAGTATATTTTGTCTGCCATCTTCCGTACATTCTTTGAAGAATGAAAATAAGCTATCAATGGAAATAAGCTGTCAGCTATTTTGAAACAAACAATATAAATTACTTAATAACTATGTTTGAGAAACTCACATAGCGCTAGAATTGGAAGCGTATCAACAAGGACCCCAAATGTCCAAATTGTCTTCCTCGATGTCAGGATCACCAAGATCCATGGTGACAAGCATACCCTCATGAAAATCATACATCTTGCAAAATGTTTCTCAATTTGGGCAACCAATATGGGATACGCTCTCAGAATTGTATAGATTTACCTCAAAATTCATACCATGATGGGTCCTTATGTGAATTTTCTTTGTTTCCATACTCTCATGATCTTCAAAATCCATCCTCTCCAAGACATAGCGTCTTGCATGGCATGGGATAAGTTAGTAGAATTGTAAAAGACGAAAATTACATGTTAAAGTACTAGAAGTCGAGCTTAATTACGAAAAAAACACTTTGTGTCGTAGCGTACCGTTTCAACGTCGCAGGTCTCCTCGAGCTTAATGCTGGAGCGCCGACCTTCTACCAAGTAAGGTCTGTCGCAGAAAACCCGGTTGTCGCTGCACCAGGAGCACTCCGCGAGACTTTCTTCCGACGACATTTCCTATGTTCATAATTCAAACTTCTAAAATTCAATATATGTACTACAAAAACTAAATTAGATCATTATTATTCATCACGGGTTGACTATTGGTCCGTCGAGTCTTTTTTTTTTCTGAAAACTCTCAGCTCACATGGTGTATATATTCGACCATTGGTGATGGCGCTCCTCCCTTCGTCCCCGAGTGCATTAAACCAAAATGTCTCGCACAGGGGAATGAAGGAGAAGCGACCCCCACGACAACAGTCGGCATTCTTCTTCTCTCATATATGGTGGACACACTCATTGGTTTTTCGACCGTCGGTGATGGTCGTTACTCCTCCTTCCCCTAGTGCCTAACAAAGGTTTAGCACAAGGAGAAGAAGGAGAAACGACCCCCACGACAACAGTCATTTTTTGATTGTCATGTATGGAGCCTCGATAGACTTAAAGTCAACCCGAAATGTCATTTAATTATCTTTATAGAAAATACAGGCCACTTGATATTTCCTACATATTCTAGCACAAGTCATGCCAAAATTCACGGAAAAATCTGGCATGACCTATGCTAAAAAAGGACATATCGAGCACCTGAAATTTGCCAAAACGGAAATTAATCAACACTTCGGCAAAACATAGGCCACTCGGAGGTGTTACTTGCAAAAATGGCCACTTAGACAATCACATATCCTATTTGCATTCAAACTTGATGGTCATTGCATTCAAACTTGATGGTCATTGCATTTCAATGGTTGACAATATGAACAAAAGCATTTCAAAATATCTTATAGGACTCATATTGACATGGAGATTTGGCTAGTATCACCTCGAGGTCGGAGGGGGTCTGTGACGGGGACGACGGCGGCGGCGACATGGAGATTTGGCTGCAAAAACAAAATAGTATTCAAAATAGTGCTCTCCAATTTGAGCATTCAAAATAGGAGTAGTTCTCCGATTTAAGCATTCAATAAGCAAAACTAAATCATAGAATAAATTAGTATTCAAATTAGTATGCATTCAATAAGCAAAACTAAATCATCTCTTGCATCCGTACATCATTGAATATTATCACTAATACATCTCTAATAGTCTCATACATATAACCTTACTAACACAACTAAAACCCTAGCGAACGACGGGTATCGGCATGGGCGGTGGACACCCTAAGAGAAGGAACCATCACAGGATCATAGCTTCAGTGAGATCCCTGAAGAACCTGCCCTCCAACGCAACCATGTAGCGACAGATGTGCTCGTCCTCCTCGCAGACACGGTGACGTACCACCTCCACGGGGTCCTCAAGCCTCCGCACTGCCACTAGCCCACGAGACCGCCACCAAATAAGGTTCGGGTCAACGACGGGGTGGCTCCTCACCATGATGCGCCTCCCGGAAGGTAGCACATCCCAGTACCATCCTGGCGGAGCCTAGTCCCGGACATGGCCCCTCTGATCAAGCAGGCCTCCTCCGCCGAGTCGACGATGAGGATGCAGGATAGGCATCATCGGCGTCGATGCGGGAATAATTGCTTTAACTAAAAAAGTTAACTAGTTTTAATAATTTTCATACTAAAAATAAAATAGTTGTATTAATTAAACTAGTTCAACTAAGCACTTACTATAAATAAAACTAAACTAGTTCTTACTAAAAATAAACTAGTTCAACTAGTTCTATTATTTTTCACACTAAAAAAACTAGTTTTATCAATTCAACTTGTTCTTACTAAAAATAAACTAGTTCAACTAGTTCTATTAATTTTCTTACTAAAAATAAACTAGTTCTATTAATTTAACTAGTTCTTACTAAAATAAACTAGTTCAACTAGTTCTATTAATTTTCTTACTAATTCTATTAAACACTTATTAAAACAGTAAAAAAACTATATTGAATTTTTTCTCTAAACTAAACACTACTGCCCTAGTTAAACCCTACTGCCCTAGTTCTTAAGAATCTACAAGTACTAACAAATTAGATGAACCCTACCTAGATACTTAAGCATCTACAACTACTTAAGCACCCATTGATGAACCCTAGGAATTTTTCCTAAAAATTAATTAAGCATCTACAACTACTGCCCCAATTAACATCTAGTTTACAATTAAGCATCTACAACTACTACCCTAATTAGCATCTAGTTTGACGAACCCTAACTAATTAGATGAACTCTAAAGTTTGATGAACGCTAGGAACCCTAGCTAAGCAGAGGTAGGGGAGGAGGAGGAGGAGGTGTAGGCGTGCTCACCTCGGGTGCCGGCGGAGTTAGGGAGCGGCCGAGGGAGGGACGCGGCGTCAAGGTCGGGGTCGGGATCAGGGTCGGGCGCGCGGCGGAGGATGGCGATGTAGGGGGGCGTCGAGGTCGGGGTCGGAGGCACCGTCGAGGTCGGAGTCGGGGGCGGTGTCGAGGGCATGCGGAGGGTGACGGGAGACCGTGCGGCGGCCGACGGCGATGCAGGGCGATGACGGCGACGAGAGCACATGATACATCTCCAACGTATCTACTTTTCCAAACACTTTTGCCCTTGTTTGGGACTCTAACTTGCATGATTTGAATGAATCTAACCCGGACTGACGCTGTTTTCAGCAGAACTGCCATGGTGTTAATTATTGTCCAGAAAACAAAAGTTCTCGGAATGATCTGAAAATTCATGGAGATAACTTTTGGAAAATATACAAAATACTGGCGAAAGAATCAAGTCCAGGGGGCCCACACCCTGTCCACAAGGGTGTGGGGCACGCCCCCTCC
This sequence comes from Triticum aestivum, assembly GCF_018294505.1. Classification (NCBI taxonomy): domain Eukaryota; kingdom Viridiplantae; phylum Streptophyta; class Magnoliopsida; order Poales; family Poaceae; genus Triticum; species Triticum aestivum. The sequence continues at coordinate 772,597,796 of NC_057798.1, read as the reverse complement.
CCCTGGGCACGCCCCCTTCCTCGTGGGCCCCCTGGAGCTCCACCGACCTCAACTCCAACTCTATATATTTGGTTTCGCGGAGAAAAAAAATCAGAGAGAAAGTTTCATCATGTTTTACGATACGGAGCCGCCGCCAAGCCCTAATCTCTCTCGGGAGGGCTGATCTGGAGTCCGTTCGGGGCTCCGGAGAGGGGGATTCGTCGTCGTCGTCATCATCAACCATCCTCCATCACCAATTTCATGATGCTCACCGCCGTGCGTGAGTAATTCCATCGTAGGCTTGCTGGACGGTGATGGGTTGGATGAGATTTACCATGTAATCAAGTTAGTTTTGTTAGGGTTTGATCCCTAGTATCCACTATGTTCTAAGATTAATGCTGGTATGACTTTGCTATGCTTAATGCTTGTCACTAGGGCCCGAGTGCCATGTATCCACTATGTTCTGAACCTATTATGTTTTCATTAATATATGTGAGTTCTTGATCCTACCTTGCAAGTCTATAGTCATCTATATTATGTGTTATGATCCGACAACCCTGAAGCGACAATAATCGGGATACTTCTCGATGATGACCGTAGTTTGAGGAGTTCATGTATTCACTATGTGTTAATGCTTTGGTCTGATACTCTATTAAAAGGAGGCCTTAATATCCCTTAGTTTCCACTAGGACCCTGCTGCCACGGGAGGGTAGGACAAAAGATGTCATGCAAGTTCTTTTCCATAAGCACGTATGGCTATATTCAGAATACATGCCTACATTACATTGATGAACTGGAGCTAGTTCTGTGTCACCCTATGTTATTACTATTACATGAGGAATCACATCCGACATAATCCATCACCGATCCAATGCATACGAGCTTTTCACATATTGTGCTTTGCTTATTTACTTTTCCGTTGCTACTGTTACAATTACTACAAAACTGCTATCATTACTTTTGCATCTGTTACCATTACTATCATACTACTTTGCTACTAAATACTTTGCTGCAGATACTAAGTTATCCAGGTGTGGTTGAATTGACAACTAAACTGCTAATACTTGAGAATATTCTTTGGCTCCCCTTGTGTTGAATCAATAAATTTGGGTTGAATACTCTACCCTCGAAAACTGTTGCGATCCCCTATACTTGTGGGTTATCAGCACACGAGTTGGATTTTGGGGAAGTGGTCGTGGGGAAGAAGAATCGCGCGTGGTTAAGTCAAAAGTAGCAGTAGCGCGTTCCAGAAAAAGCTCTACTGCTACATCAGCTATAGCTAACTTAGCTATAGAGCTGGATGGCAACACGCGCTACTGCTAAGTTAGCTATAGCATCTGTCGTGAAAGCACGCTGCTGCTACGCCTTTCTCCTTTATTTTCCTTTTTTCATTTATTTTCATTCACTTTTTCTTTTTTTCCTTCCTCTTTTTCTATTTCTTTCATTTTCATTTATTTTCTATATGTTTTTTCATTTTATTTTATTTTCATTAGCAGTAGCGCTTTCTGCATAAAACACGCTGCTACAACAATCTTAGGAGCAGCGCGCTTCGCTTAAGCACGCTACTACTATTGGTAGCCTGGCGAGAATAGTAGGAAATTTTAGTTGTAGCGCTTCTTCCACGAGACGCGTTACTGCTACAAACTTAGCTGCAACGCATTTCGTTGACACGCGCTAGTGGTATATTGTAGTAGCGCTTCTTTTTGGCCCGTGCTATTGGTAAGTTTCTGTGTACACTACTAGGAAAATGCTTATAGGTAGACATTTAGCAGTAGCATTGGTTCAATACCCCACGCTACTGCTATTTAGCAGTAGCGCCAGACAAAACCAGCGCTGCAAGCGCCTGTTAACAGTAGTGGTCGGTTTCCCGCCTAGCGCTGCTGCTAATGGGCCACGCTCTCGGCCCCTTTAGCTGTAGCGCCGGGCCCCCTCCACCACGCTGCTGCTAAGCCCACCTCTAGTTCTCCCCGTGCCGGCCCGCGCGCCCCTCTCTCTCACTCACTCACAATCATCCTCACACTCTCCCTCCTACGATGGCCACGCCTACGCCGGCCCTCCTCCCCTGCCGGCCGGCCGGCCTCCCCCGCGTCGACCCTCCTCCCCCGACGGCCGCCCTACCCCATGCCGGCCCTCCTCCCCCGCCGGCCGCCCCCCGCGCCAGCCCTCCTCCTCCACCGAGAGGTACTCCCCCTCCCTTCCTCCTCCTCCCTCCCTCCCTAGTTATAGTTATTAGAGAGTAGATATTTTGAACCCAATGTAGTTGAAAAAATGTAGGTTCTTAGAATAATGTATGTTATGATCGAACCCTAGCTAGGACAGATTAGTTAGTATGAACCCTAGGTTTTTAAATTAGCTAGTTTTATAAATTAGGACAGAAATTTAGCTAGGTTTTTAAATTAGGATAAAAATTTATCTAGGTTAATAGAATTTAGGTGTTTTAGGTGTATTTAACAGAATTCTAGGTGTTTTAGTTGTTTTATGTGTAGTTAACAAATTCTAGGTATTTATTTAGTTAAAGCAATTGCTGTTATTTTTTTAGTTAAAGCAATTTTCCTGTTATATGAAAATTTGCAGTGGACGTGTCATATTTTGAACATGTCACATTTTGGATATGTCATATTTTTCCGAGTGGACTATGTTTTGCCAGAATGTCGATTCCTTTACGTTATGGCAAATTTCAGGCGCTCAATATGTCCTGCTTTTAGCAAAGGTCATGCCGAATTTTGCTACTGTTTATTAATTTTGTTTTCATAATTAAGCATTTGTTCTCGACGTCGATGATGCCTGGCCCGCATCCTCGTCGTCCACTCGGCGGAGGAGGCTTGCTTTATTATAGGGGCCATATCCGGGACTGGGCTCCGCCTGGCTGGTACCGGGAGGTGCTACCTCCCGAGGTGCGCAACTTGGTGAGGAGGCAGCCCGTCGTTGACCCGGACCTTCTTTGGTCGCGGTCGTGTGGGCCAGTGACGGTGGGGAGGCCTTCGTCCACCGCGGAGGTGGTATCTCACCGTGTCTGCGAGGAGGATGAGCATGTCCGTCGCTACATGGTTGCGTTGGACGGCAGGTTCGACAGTACCTGGATGGTTCTTCAGGGATCTCACTAGAGCTATTATCCTGTGATGGTTCCTTCTCTTTGAGTGTCCACCGCCCGCGCCGATACCCGTCGTTCGCTAGGGTTCTAGCTGTATTAGTGATGTTATATGTATGATACTATTCGAGATGTATTAGTGATAATATTCGACGATGTACGAACGCAAGAGATGATTTAGTTTTTTATTGAATGCATGCTAATTTGAATACTAATTCATTTTATGATTTAGTTTTGCTTATTGAATGCACGTCTGTTTCAGCCATATGAACATAGGAAATGTCTGACGACGATAGTGAAAGGGAATTCGGTATGTGCGAATACTGCGCAGACGAGCGCGGCCTGTGCAACAGGCCTCACCCAGTTGGTGGTAGGCGCTTCAGCATCAAGCTGGATGAGAACTTCGACGTGCATACAGTAAGTTACAATGACAAGTCTTTTTTCGTAATTAAGCATGACTTCTGCTTCTTTTGCTTCAACTTATACTTTAATTTTTTTACTATTTTACTAGCGTATCCCCTGCCATGCAAGAATATATGTCTTGGATAAGATTGGTTTCAGTATAATGAAAACTACGGAGGTAAAAAGAGTTAACTTGAGGACCGAGCATGGTTATAGTTTTCTCGGAAAATTGTACAATACAGACACCTACACCCATTTTGAATGCAAACAATGGAAAGCACTATGCAAGGCTTATGCATTTGAGCCTGATATGCTTATCACATTTGATATTCGTCCGGAAGATGATATTGAAGATAATATCGACATCTGGGTCGATGTGCAGACGCCTCCAGTTCTACCATTATGAAAGTTTCTCAACCATATTTATGTCTTGGATATTATTTATTCAAAAATAGTTGTTAAGTAATTTCTATTGACAGCTTATTTCCATTCAAGCAAACATGTCCGACGCTTGGTAGACATGACCTACTACTGTTCCGGGGCTGAACTAAACTGCAAGGAGACAAGTCATTATGTTTAATTGCTTGAGGATCTTCATACTGTTAAGACAAATTATTTTCCTGGACTTAGAAATCTTAGTACTCAAAACGTGCGACCAATAGTGTTCGTATTGAACTACGGTCACATCTTTTTAGGAAAGATGGTTAGATTTTTACTATTTGTCCTTAGTGCATCTTTTGCATGCATTATTTTTTAAGTTTTATTGCTAAGTATGTTACTACGATGTTCTTCAATAGGAACTCCCGATGATAGTTGTGCCTCAGTGGATCGAAGCTAAAGGTCGCATGTCCATGATTAGCATACGGCCAAGACTTCCTACATTGCATATGAGTGCATTCAGGATTTCTAGAAGCGAGCAAGTCTTAATAGTCAAAGACTGGAACAAAATTGTGAAGGATCGCAGAGAAGTACCAGGGGCAGCAGTCAGAAGCGTAGCCCACAATTAGGAGACATGTTCATCTGGATGCTTCAATATGATGAATCAGGAACGCTCCACATGTTCTATGCTATTTTACCTGAGAGAGAGCAGTAGGAGTGATTAGCTAGCTAGAATGAATTTCAAGATGATGATGATGTGCTACACTATGTAGCTATGATGATTAGACAATGTTGGTGGTAATGACTAGCTATGATGATTATTAGCTAGTGTTGGTGGTAATTTTCCCTTACTTGCAACTCCTATGCTGAATTAGAGGCTATGTTGATGCTACTACTAATCATTGTTGGTGAAGCAAATGCATCTGAATTTCCATTCATGAATACTGCATTTGAATTTTATTTTATTTTTATTTCTAATTAGTTAGCTGTAGTGTGGGGTGGAGAAAGCAGCGCTACTAGTACATACGATAGTACACTACAGGAAAATTCGTTTTTCCTGTGTGTTAGCCTATAAGCCGAATGCTATTTTTCGGGCACCCGGCTTATGCTCCTCTAAGCCGAGTACAGGGAATAAAACACCCGGCAAAAATGAAGAACTCGGCTTATGGTCATCTATAAGCCGAGTGTTGCAAAAAAGCTCTCGGCTTATAGCACACACTCGGTATCTACTCGAAAAAGCACCCAGCTTATAGCACACACTCGGCAAAGACAAACTGTCACGTGTCTGCAACGGAGGTTGCTGACGGAGCTGTCACGGAGCACCCTATAAGCCGTGTGTCCGAAGTAGGCACTCGGCTTACAGGACATATAAGCCGTGTGCCCTGCGCAAGCATTCGGCTTATAGGCCATATAAGCCGCGTGCCCGATGAAAGCACCAGGCTTACATTTTTGCGGATTTTTTTTCAACTCGTATCATTTATGCAAAATTGATTTAAGATGGTTTTCATTGCATTTATATTACTACTTAATTAGTATTATTAATCTCCCCTATTTTTTGTCGACTACTCCCTCCGTTCCTAAATATTTGTCTCTCTAGACATTTCAACTAGACAATAACATAGGGATGTATGTAGACATATTTTAGAGTGTAGATTCACTCATTTTGCTTCGTATGTAGTCACTTGTTGAAATCTTCAGAAAGACAAATATTTAGGAACGGAGGGAGTAGTTTTCATAGGTCCTATTCGTGAAACTCTAAATTTAATGCCACCTTAATATTTAGATGACACTTTTGACCCCTAGCGTATCCATATTATGATGACATGCAAAACCAACTACTGAAACCTCACTCTACGCCGAGTGCTTTGCTCTTTGTCCAGGGCCAAGACACGGGCACTCGGTAACGCGAAGTAAGGAATGGAGGCGAGGTAATTTTGCCCCCCCCCTAGTGGCTGGGCCTGCTTCTCCCTCCGTGTCATTAGATGGGCCTCCTTTGAGAGCACGAGAAGTTTCGAGGCCAATGGAGCAACATAGCCCACACTTCCTTCTCAAACCCGACTCGTTCCCTCTCGGTACCCAGAGACTACATCGGAGATGGTGTAGTTTACAAGCAGCCGCAGGTGAGCCCTACTCAAAACACGCCCAAACTTGTACCACACCCTACAGGGGCCATGTTATGACACCGTGCCAGCTCCCGAGGATTTCCAGCATCATACAATTTTCCGAGGATTTAAACGGTAGGATCAGGCATGGCACCGAGGTAATTTTGCCCCCCCCCCCCGGTGGTTGGGCCTGCCCCTCCCTCGTCTGCAAAAGGCCTACGCATGTCGCCAAGACATCACATAGGAATTTACATGCCGCTTCTGGGCATGATTTCATGTGCCACCTTGCAGATCTGCAATTTCCGGCGCCGAAACCCTAGCAGTGCAATAAAATGTCTCAAATATTCCAGGCGGGTCTGAAAAATGCGTGGGCCTGCATGTGTCATTCGATGGCCTCCTTTTATAGCACGAGAAGTTTCGAGGCCAATGGAGCAACAGGGCCCACACTTCGTTCACAAACCCGACTCATTCCCTCTCGGTACCCAGAGAGTACATCGGAGATGGTGTAGTTTACAAGTGGCCGCAGGTGAGCCCTACTCGAAATGCGCCCAAACTTTTACCACACCCTACAGGGGCCATGCTATGACACCATGCCAGCTCCCAAGGATTTCCGGCATCATACGATCTTCCGAGGATTTAAACGGTTGGATCAAGCATGGCCCCAAGGTAATTTACCCCCCGGTGGCTGGGCCTGCCCCTCCCTCGTCTGCAAAAGGCCTACACATGTCGCAAAGATATCACATAGGACTTTACATGCCGCTTCTGGGCATGATTTCATGTGCTGCCTTGCAGATCTGCAATTTCCGGCGCCGAAACCCTAGCAGTGCAATAAATGTCTCAAATATTCCACGCGGGTCCGAAAAATGTTGGGGCCTGGCACGTGTTATTCAATGGCCTCCTTTGAGAGAACAAGAAGTTTCGAGGCCAATAGAGTAACAGGGCACGCACTTCCTTCACAAACCCGTTTTGTTCCCTGTCGGTACCCAGAGACTACATCGGAGATGGTGTAGTTTACAAGCAGCCGCAGGTGAGCCCTACTCAAAATGCGACCAAACTTTTACCACACCCTACAGGGGCCATGTAATGACACCGTGCCAGCTCCCAAGGATTTTCGGCATCATACGGTCTTTTGAGGATTTAAACGGTTGGATCGGGCATGGCCCCGAGGTAATTTGCCCCCCCCCCCCCGCCCGGTGGTTGGGCCTGCCTCTCCCTCGTCTGCAAAAGGCCTACGCATGTCGCAAAGACATCACATAGGACTTTACATGCCGCTTCTGGGCATGATTTATTATGCCGCCTTGCAGATCTGTAATTTCCGGCGCCGAAACACTAGCAGTGCAACAAATGTCCCAAATATTCCAGGCGGGTTCAAAAAATGCGGGGGCCTGACACATGTCATTCGATGGCCTCCTTTGAGAGCACGAGAAGTTTCTAGGCCAACAGAGTAACATGCCCCGCACTTCCTTCACCAACCCGATTCGTTCCCTCTCGGTACTCGGAGACTACATCGGAGATGGTGTAGTTTACAAGCAGGCGTAGGTGAGGCCTACTCGAAACACACCCAAACTTTTACCGGAATATTGGCCGATATTTTAAAGAGTAGAAATAATGAAATATGGGGAGAGGGTATCATTTATAAAAACAATGAATTGAAAATAGAATAAAAATACAATAAAAAGAAAACTAAAATAAGTACCATAAAAATACAATAAAATGAAACACATAAATTATTAAAAGTAAAACTAATAAACTTTTTGTATTGAAATAAAACAAAAATAAAAAATATTTTTTATAAACCGTGTGTGTTTTCCTATAGCACTAGGCTTACCCTTCTGTACTAGGCTTATCAGTGAGAGCGGGACTTGCGAAAATAAACCCACGAAGAGCTCATTTTGGCCCAAATCGACCTGCCCCACTACCTCTTCCCCGCGCCTCCCCTGTCTCTCCCACGCGCCCTCTCCTGTCTCTGCCCCCACGCCGCTCCTCTCTTCGCGCCGCCGCCCACCCTCCACCCACCGGCCGCCCTCTCCTCGGCGCACATACCCCCCTAGCCCCGTCCCCTCCCCGAGCACGGGGAGCCCCGAGCCGGCCCTCCCATCGGCGCCGCTGCCCCTCCCCGTTGGCTAGGGTTCAGGCCGTCCGGCCATCTCCGTCGCCCCACCCTCCCTCCGCTGGCGCATAGATCCCCCCCTGCCCCCTCCCCGAGCATGGGGAGCCCCGAGCTGGCCCTCCCATCGGCGCTGCCGCCCCTCCCCGTTCGCGAGGGTTGAGGCCGTCCGGCCATATCCGCTGCCCCACCCTCCCTCCGCTGGCAGGTCTCTCTCTCTCTCTCTCTCTCTCTCTCTCTGACCGCCTCTCTGACCGCCTCTTTCTCTGTTGACCAGGACCCGGCTCCTCAGGCGGTAAGGTGCTCCGGTGTGAAGGTGCTCCGGCGTGCTCAGAGCGTAAGTTAGCCTTGTTATTGTTCATGCTTAGTATGTTCTTGCAAGCTTGCTACTTGTTCTACCATGTCTACTGTAAACATCAACTAGAGTGTTTGACCCCTTGACGAATTCATTTATATTCAGTATCTAGTATCCTTCAGTAATAATGGGATTGCATGCTAGTTGAGTTAAAAATGGCTCTGTAGTTTCATCAAAATTAATTACTAGTATGTAATTTACTGGTGACAATATGATGGTGGCCACACCCCACACATCATTTTTTAGTGTTTACTTACTGATGAAAATAGCAGTTACTGACGAATTTCTCTCTGCTCTGTTCCAGTTTTTTTTAACGGTTTTAAAAATGAATATTTTGAATGGTCTCTGTTCCAGATTGTAGATTCCAGTTCACTAAGAATCTTGAAGAGCAAGGATAAACTGTCTTTGCGTCATTGTTTTCAGTTTCACTGTTGTTCGTAGCCTGTTGTGAGTTTCATCAATAGAGATTGATGGCCAAACTGTATGCGTGCCACACTACTGACCTTGAAGGCCTCTTTAGTCTTGAAGCGTCTGAATGGTCATATAAACTTATTGGGAATTGCCATGGTTTGTGCAGGTTTCCTCTGATTTCCTGCTCGTGCAACAACTGTTGATCTCCTGCTCGTGCAACAACTGTTGATCTCCTGCTCGTGCAACATGCTGCATCTGGTTTTGGTTCCCCTCCCTCCCGCAATTGCATCTTCAGAACACCTGCATCACACACAGTGGCGGATCTAGGATTTTGAAACAGGGTGGTCCATCCCATTTTTCTTACAAAAAATATGACATGCCAACATACTAATTAGTTTACCAATAGCACAATAGAAATTGATCAAAGAAGTCTTAATTTTGCATCAGAAAACATGCATACCTTGAAATGTTCAAAAAAGACTATGTGCATGTGTTCATTCCTTCATATTTGATACATATATGTAATTCTGTCATTCTGGCTTGTGTATGTGAATTATGTTTGATCTCAGTTTGCACTTTATTGCAGGACACGCATTAGTTTGATGTTGGGATCGTCGCCGCGGGGCTTCTTGCTGGAGGGACGATCTGCACCGAACATGCTTCGAGGGTAAAATTCTTTGTCAATTTTCATAGTTATTTCTTTGCCAACATTCAAAATCATTGCATTGATAGCTGTCTTATGCGTCTTTATACACTTTTGTAGGACTTCTTCACTTGCGCCGAGGGTATGGAGGATGAAGCTAATGAGGTCGTGGAGGCGATTGCCAAGAAGATTGTCCAAGACATGCCCTATGAGGGGCGCGTCGATGCCGTGGTGAAGTATTTCGCGCACGAAAGCAACATGCTTCTCAAAAAGCCACTAGCCCGGAGAGTGCATCTGACCCGTTCCATGTACTTGAAGGTAGTTTCCATTTATTTATGACTATCTGGATCAAAACAACTTAGTTTCATTCCTAACTTGGATGTGTTTGTTATACCTCAGGCGGTTCCCCCATGGTGCAACAACAATATTCCTTGCTATCAGCAAATCATATCCAGGTGGATAAACCCGGAGTGGAGGGCCGCACACAGAGCGTGTTCGGAGTAGCGTGCCATGATGGGTGGTCCAGTACACCTTCAAGGCAACCTCAACCTCCACGCTTACGTGCAGAAGAAGGTATTAATACCATTTGGCTTCTGAGCATGTGCCTACTTGTGCCCTTATTGGATATTATTGCTTCTATTGCAGAATAGGGAGAGAGGTGAGGGCGAACCGCGGCTCAATACCTTCACGGGATTATGTCTTTCCCGCACGTCAAAGAAACCTGAAGGGGGGTGGGTCAACCTAGGATCTGGCTTGAGGATTGATGCGTATAGTGGGAAGTTCAAGGAGCACAACGGGCCCGATTCTGATCCGGCCTCACAGGACATTGATGTTACGGTTTCCCTCCAGGCAGGACAAGGCAAGAAGGGTGGCCGGTTATATGTTGGTGATGGTGCCATCCGTAAGAAGGATATTCCAAAACTCGCCCACCTTCGTGCTACCACATCGAGCTCAGGTCCTGCTATAGAGCGTCGCCTACAGCCTGGGCTGCACATGATGCAACAATTTGAGGTATATTTTGCTTCATTGATCTTCCTTGTGATTTCTTCTTTGCATTGCAACGATGGTGAACTTGTTGTGATGGCATGTTGTAGGCCCGCCTAGAGGAAGAAGCCAGGTTGCTGCAGGAAGAAACCAGGTTGCGGAAGGAGGCTCAGGACAATTTCCTCCTTCAACAGGAGCAAGCCATGAAAATGCAGCAAGCCCTCTTGCAACAACAGGAATTCATGGCCAAACAATAGGCAGCCCTGCTTGAGACGTTCGCTCAGTTCAAAACTACTCCCTCCGTTCCTAAATATAAGTCTTTGAAGACATTCCACTATGGACCACATACGGAGTAAAATAAATGAACTACACTCTAAAATGCATCTATATACATCCGTATATGGCCCCATAGTGAAATCTCTACAAAGACTTATATTTAGGAACGGAGGGAGTAATATGCAGGGTTCTACTTTGCCGGATCTTCCTCCTCTTCCGCCTCTTCCTACTTTCAGCTTTGTAAGTGTTCCAACTTTTTAATTATGCATCTTACCATCATGCTTAAATATCATGCATCTTACCATCTTACTGTCTCATGCTTTTGAAGTGTTCTAAGTCGGGATAAGCAAGCCCAGTGACACCCACTAGGGCTTCGACCTCCTTGCAACAATGATCACTCGAGGTAGTTGTCATTGTGCTTCTGTTTGTGAACCTGGAACAATGCTTTGTGTGAACTTGGAACTCACGCTTTTGATTGTGAACCTGGAACAATGCTTTGTGTAAACTTGGAACTCATGAACCTTGTTGGATATGTACGCATGTGTGGACTTGGAACTTATGGTCCTTTCATTTGCGAACTATTGTTGCATATGTACGCATCTATGGACTTCCGTTGGATATATATTGTTGTTGTGAACCTTCCTTGGATCTATTGCTTGCTGGATATATATTGTTGGTCATTTAGATTGCTGGATATATGTTGTTGGTCATGTTGCTTGCTGGATATATATTGTTGGTCATGCTGCTTCCTGAATCAATATATTGCTGGATATATAAGCCATATTTCCACTGCTCGCTGAAGCATGCAGGGAAAATGCTATTTGGCCTATAAACCGAGTGTCCCAGGGACATGGCACCCGGCTTATAGGAATATTATGCCACGGGGAGCTGTATAAGCCGAGTGTTCCAGATGCCAGGCACCCGGCTTATAGGCCAAATAGCACCCGGCGTACAAATGCACCCGGCTTATATTTATAAACCGTGCAGCTCGTGCAGACACTAGGTTTATATTTAAACCGCGCGGCGTCATGAAGGCACTCGGTTTATATATAAACCGTGCGGCTCGTTTAGGCACTCGGTTTATATTTAAACCGTGTAGCATTTGTAGGCACTCGGTTTATAGTGACGGTGACACGTGGGCGTTATCTTCCGGCTGCTGTCATGTTACTTTAGTAAGTCAAGAGCCTCATGTAAACACACGGCTTATATATAAACCGAGAGTTTTCCCAATGGCACTCGGCTTATAGCGTATAAGCCGATCGAGTGTAAACCGTGTCATATAAGCCGTGAGTTTTACTCGGCTTATATATAAACCGAGTTTATATCGATATAAGCCGAGTTCTTTGGGTACACGGCTTTAAAGTTTTTTCCTGTAGTGGTAGTAGCGTGTGTGTGGAGAAAGCAGCGCTACTAGTACTTGCATATCTACAACGTTGGGTAAAAACGCGCTACTGCTAATATTTAGCTGTAGTGCCATAGCAGTAGCCCGGGCACCCACGCTATTGATATGCAAAAAACCCACACTACTGATAAGGTTTTTCCTAGTAGTGGTATAAGGTTTTCCCTAGTAGTGGTTCCTCGCAGCCCCCAGCTCATAGTGAGCGGTCCATATGGCTCCTTGGGCAACCCGGGCATAGGCCTTCTGGTCTAGCCGGGTTGTGTCTTGGGATGCCGGATCTTGCCGCGGGTAATTACCCCGACAGTATGCATATTTCACTATTCTTCTATATGTTAGACTGTTCCATGCTAATAATAGTTTTACTAGTTTGGAATTAATCATGAAATTGCCCATTTATGCAACATTGCAAACTCAATTTACTGACTCTCACTAAGTCACTAACTCTCCCTCCTTCACACAACTCACCACACAACACATTAGCACCTTACACGTTTCCCCTCCCCTTGCTCCTCCGTATCTCCCACTAATCCAGTTGGAGGAAGGTTCCTCCCTCATGGAATTTCGAGACAAGGCTCAATACCAAAACCACTTCCACCGTTGAACTCCCGGGAGACCATGAACTATCAAACCATAGGGAGTGGGTTCAGTGCCATCCGAGTAGGTGCCCACAAGTTGGATGTCAGTGATTTGTGGATTTTGATGTTGGATACAGTATATTGATACGCTCAAAAACTCGTGTGTTTTGCTCCAGCAAATACAAGGTGCCATGTTTTGACGAGCTTGGGTGTATATTGCAAATGTTGTTCCAGTTTGCAAGTGCTATTATGGTGCTGCAAGTGCTGACTAACGTGTGTGTGCAATGATTTTATCTCCCTGTGACTTTTTTGCGGCCAATTGGCAGTTGTTGCATACACACATTTTTAGCTGCATGGTTGTGCCGTGGCATTTTTTTTGAACATAGTACAAACACAAGCGCTCACGTCCGTACTGTGCCGTGACATTTTTTGTATGTATTTGACACACCATCAGGAAAATGTTGCAATGAAACGTTGCGGCCGAGGGTTTTTTGCTACGAGCACGAGTTGGTGGGGGCGAGGGTTGAACTCGACCGTGTTAGATGTTGGGAATTCGCCCTCAGAATCGATCAAATCAAAGTTGACGAACATGCACACACACAATATTTTTTGCTAAAGACAGGGGACGTGGCTCTTGTTTTCTTCTCACGCACCAGGACCAGCTAAACAAGTCTTAATCCTAGTACTAATATGACTCCTAATTACGAGCAACCTTGATCGCAATTAACCTAAGCCTACACGTACAAGAAACCTACTACGACACATTATCAGAACACGAAATAACCAACGCTGACTAATTAATCACCTAACATCCGAGTAGTGCAGGAATTAATCACCTGGTAGGATTAGTACTTGCATCCCCGATTCGGTTCGGCACTGGCCAGCCTCGCTAGGCAAGGACTAGCGTTTGGTACCGCTAAAAAAACCTGGCTTTTAGGGGCCAGCTAGCCTCGCTAGGCTAGGAAAACCTCGCCCGTCGCGGAGAGCCGAATCGGCTCGCTCTCAACGGCAAGCGAGCATGCACAAAAAAAGGTCCACGTTGACCCGCACGTACACGCACGTAACTGCCAGCAAAAGTGATGCATCCAAATGCGTAGCTTACGACAAGGCTGGCAAAGCTTAGCTAGGCTAGCCGGGCTAGCTTAAGTATAGCCCACCCAGCAATGCAACCAAACGTTATACACGATGTACACCACCTTTAAACGACAATTAAGTTGATTGAAAAGCAAGCACCTGCAGGAGGGTACGTACGTACTTGGGCATCTTGCACCGTCCGGTCGACCAGCTCCGTACGCGCGTGATCGCCGGAAAGAACTCCGCAGACGGACAAGCACCGGCTATGGCAGCACCGCAGACGGCTACAGCGTCGGCATGCATCCCGGAGACGGCGCGGGGCACGCACGTGTTCACGGTCGCCGGATACAAGCTGCACAAGGTCCTCGGCGTCGGCAATTTCATACGATCCGCCACCTTTGCCGTCGGCGGCTACGACTGGTGCGTCCGCTACTACCCCGACGGACACAGTGCCGACACCAAAGACTATGTTTCAGTGTGCGTCGAGCTGCAGAGCAAGAAATCCGTGGTCAGGGCGCTCTACAACCTGAGCCTCACCAACCAGGCCACCGGGATGCCGTCATTGATCTTCTCCCGGCCGAGGTCACTTCCGGCGTTCAACTCCCGCAAGAAGGACAAGGACATGCATGTCAAGGGGGGTGACCGGTTCATGAAGACGGAGCTCCTGGAGGCATCCCCGTACCTTCAGGATGACTGCATCGTCATCCACTGCGACATGACCGTTGTCCTCAAGGTCAAGGATATACCTGCCGTCGCCATGGCCACCACAAAGGCCCCGGAGATACAGCTGCCGCCGTCGGACCTGTCCAACAACCTCGCAAAGCTGCTTGAGGGGAAGAAAGGAGCGGATGTGACCATCAAAGTCAGTGGGCAGACCTTCTACGCACACAAGCTCGTGCTCGCTATGCGGTCACCCGTCTTCGATGCGGACCTCAACGGGCCAATGTGGGACAACGAGAAACAGTGCATACAGATCGAGGACATGCAGCCCGCTGTTTTCAGGGCATTGCTCCACTTCGTATATACAGACTCGTTGCCAGCTGCCATGGATGGCAACAAGGAGATGATGAGGCACTTGCTTGTGGCTGCAGACAGGTATGCCATGGGAAGGATGAAGCTCATGTGTGAGATTATTCTCTGCAAGAGCCTCGATCCCAAGAGTGTCGTGGCCACATTGGCTCTGGCTGACCAACATGGTTGCAGCAAGCTCAAAAAAGCTTGCATTGAGTATATCAAAATCTTCAACTAGCAGAACAGATGATGTGTACGTGATGGCAGGCAGTGTCATCTCTGATTGCTTGACTAGAGCATGTATTGGCTTCTTTATTGTTTTTAGATGATATGTGAATGAAACATGAAAGAGTCTGATTGCTTCAGAAGAACGTGTAACGTGTACTGCTGTCTTTATATATAGTTTATAGATGATATGTCGATGAACCTAATTAATTTGGCCAGCTTCAGAGTCCGGATCTGTGGTTGACTTGTAAACATTTAGTTTTTTCATCATTTTCATTTTGTTTAGAGGGATTGTTGATCATTTGCAATATATATTGTTAGAAATAAGTGGGCTTGGCCCATTAACAATTTCTGAAATCTCAAAGTGACCCACGTGAAAAATAGAAAGTGGTGGTTTTAAAAGTTTAGTCCCACCCCTAAAGCTGAGGGGCTGCGAGACATTTTTATATAGTGGGTTCTCTCCACCACACTAAATGATATGTTGATGAGAGAAATACAAGACAGACATGCGCGCTTGTCTTGTCCAGCATGGCTGGGGCGCATCTACCTTCACTAGTAGGAAATAGCCTACTAGCGGCTTTCCGAAAACATGTGATTACTGGCGCAGAGTGGAGGCGCCGGTAGTATAACACCAGTGATAAATCTCACTAGCAGCGTCGACATCCGCCACCGCTAGCTGGGTGGATGAACCTAATTAATTTTGCCAGATTCAGAGTCCGGATCCGTGGTCGACTTGTAAACATTTAGTTTTTTCATCATTTGCATTTTGCTTAGAGGGATTGTTGATTATTTCAATATATATTGTTAGAAATAAATGGGCTTGGCCCATTAACAATTTTTGAAATCTCAAAGTGACCCATGTGAACAATAGCCAGTGGTGGTTCTAAATGTTTAGTCCCACACCTCCAAAGTTTACTGTGAGACTTTTTTATATAGTAGGTTCTCTCAACCACGCTAAGTGATATGTTGATGAGAGAAATAGAAGACCACACGCGCGCGCTCGTCATGTCCAGCATGGCTGGGTTGCAACTTCCTTCACTAGTAGGAAATAGCCTAGTAGCGGCGTTCTGAAAACGTGTGATTACTGGCGCGGAGTGGAGGCACCGGTAGTATAACGTCAGAGATAAATCTCACTAGCAACATCGACATCCGCCCCCACTAGCTGGGTGGTTATTACCGGCGTTGGGGCCCAACTTTAGTGATATAGTTATTACTGCTAGCGCTGGGGCCCAAACGCCAGAGATATGTAACATGCATTGGGCTCTGACCGGACACCGTTGATGTATGCCGACGGTTTAAAAAAAAGGCTGCCCTAGGCAGCTTTTTTGTGATTAATACGTATGCTACTCTATATCCTGAAGAAATGTGACAAGTAAATCATAGTTATGCTTCCACATCAATTAGTAATTCATATTACGAGTAGTACTTGTTACCAACAACTAGAAAGACAACGGCATACCCCCGCCAAGAAAAATAATACAACGGCATTACAATCCAGCTAATATTGAAACAACACTTAATAGCATGGTGTCCTTAGACTTGAGCTGCTGCTTATGCATTCTATTAATCTTTGTAGACATTTTGTTTCAGAAGTTTTCATTCATGGCGTTTTATTTCTGAAGTTTTTCTTTATGTGTCAAAATCCTTTTTACGGACCCTAACTATATAACGCCTGAACGTCAGGTACAAGCACACGACAATGTTTTTTATGACAATTTAATTTAGGATGTCAATTTTAGTTGGCTAGCATTGGCAATTTTCATGCTTCAGTTTGTTTTTGGCAGAAATTTGCCGTGTGTCACTGAAATTTGCCATCCTTACGTGAGTGGAATTGCAATAGAAAAAAGGGAGTACCTAGAACTCATCTAGATGAGATATAATTTGGTCTCATTCACTTTGAAAACAAGAACAGATAGAACCCACGTCAGCACACACGCATCTTATAGCATCACATCCAATGACTATAAAAGGTGAATGAGACCAAATTATATCTCATCTAGATGAGTTCTAGCAAAACTGTAGAAAAAAGTCAGGGCCAGGACGCCACGCAGCTAACACGTGGCATTTATCATTTGAGTTTTCCATTCCAGCAGGAACCTGTTGAATTCATAAAGTGCTTGGGTTTACCACCGAATGCTTGAGTATTATTCTTTGTTGTTGGATCTTGACTGTGGCATCCCAGCCCAGGTCACAAGTCAACACGCGCAATGGAAGTCAGAAACTGCGGCAGAGCGCTTCCTATAGCTAGCCCACTAACCATTAACCATTAACTTTCCCCTCCCTGCTCTACTCTGCTCTGTCCTGCTCGGCCGAGAAATGGAGGAGCCCCCGCCGGCGGAGCCTCGGTCGCAGCGGTTCGTGCTGTGGCTGCACGGGCTGGGGGACAGCGGCCGCGCAAACGAGCCGGTGGCCGGGTACGCCTTTGCCGGCGCCCGCTGGGCCTTCCCCACGGCGCCCACCGCGGCCGTCAGATGCAACCGTACGTATATATCCGACTTCCTTCAGTTTCATTGCTTGCTTGCTTAACGCTTGACACGCATGACGCACCAGGTGTCTAATCTGTATGTGTTTCGCATCAGGTGGCATGTTGATGCCGTCGTGGTTCGACATCCACGACACGCCCATCACCTCCGTAAGCCAAATACTGAATCCTCTCGTACTCAAGTTTTGATTCGTATCTGCAGAACTGATGGCCCTGTTAAATCATATATGTGGGCAGAAATCCGTGAGGGGCGAGGCGGACGTGCTGAGGTCCGTGGAGAGCGTGCACGCCATGATCGACCGGGAGATATCCGCCGGAACAAGGCCGGAGGACGTCTTTGTGTTCGGGCTCAGCCAGGGAGGTACGCCCTGCTCGAACTTGCTTGCCTGCTATGTTAGTATACTTCGCTAGCACACTAACATACGAACGAATCGCATGCGCACGCAGGCGCGCTGAGCATCGCGAGCGTGCTGCTGTACCCCAAGACGCTGGGCGGCTGCGCGGTCTTCAGCGGCTTCCTCCCGTTCGGTGCATCCTTCGCGTCCAGGGTGACGGCCGAGGCCAAGAAGACGCCGGTGCTGTGGGTGCACGGGCGAGCAGACTTCCTGGTCCCGATCGAGGCCGGCAAAGACGGGACCAAGTTCCTGCGGGGACGGCTCGGGATGAGATGCGAGTTCAAGGTGTACGACGGGCTCGGCCACGAGCTGGCGCCCTACGAGCTCCAGTACTGCGAGCGCTGGGCCGACGGCGGGGGTGGTGGCTCCAACGACGACCCAAGGACAAGAAGCGTGGACCGTGGCGTCCCGAGGACCAGGCGCTCCTGCAGCTGCGGATTCGGCTTCTTCTCTTGGTCGTAACGGACCGTGGATCCCCCAGCGGAACGACTTTATTTTTCCCTTTCCCTTTGGTGCTGATTATTGAAAAAGGTCCATATTTCAAATGGTGGAGACTGAAATCTGACTAGGGATCACACATTTTGACTTTTCTACATGCATTTCTCGCCGCATCACACTAACATTAAGCACGGATAACATTTCCACCCTTCGAGAGTAGTCCTATTCACGATTTCTTAATGATCACTTTTTTTTTGCGAGAATCCTTAATGACCACTAAAGGAACATACATGCATGAAATCAACATGTTTCCACATGAACTCCTATTGGTACATGATTTGCAAAATGAATGAAAATACCAAAGTCAC
This sequence comes from Triticum aestivum, assembly GCF_018294505.1. Lineage (NCBI taxonomy): Eukaryota > Viridiplantae > Streptophyta > Magnoliopsida > Poales > Poaceae > Triticum > Triticum aestivum. Next base: position 772,579,104 of record NC_057798.1, on the reverse strand, counting down.
GTGCAAGTTCACACTAATCCTTGGGAGTGTGTCATGCTAGGGTTGCATTCTTCCTTTCCCCGCTCAATGTATTTGTGAACTCTGAGATACTGGAGGGAAACAAAGACACAAGATGGCATTTCACCATTTTTCTTCTCGATATTTGTACCACACAAGCTTATTCATGTGTTGTATCGTTTGTGCCTTTTCAATCCCCGAAGGCTTCTTCCTCGAGAAAATGATGTATCATCCTGAAAAATAAAACTATTGTAGAATCTGATGCCACTCATGGAAAGCCACCTTGGTTTTTCTAAATTCAGTATATATGTATAGAAGTGTCTTTGTCGAAAAAAAGTATAGAAGTGTCTACCCGACACAAGTAGCTTTATAGGCAACCTCAAATGATATAGAGTTAATTTCATCTTTTACTCCCAGATTCACCAAATTGACAAATTTTACCCATTTTCGAGAAAATCCTCGATTTATGCCCCCATTTTACATATTTGTGCCACATTTTATCCCTAATTGACTAGGCATGCCAAGTTAGGTTTTTTTATTCTATGTGGTATTGACTCTGTTTTTTTTTTCACTTTGCTCAGCCTTGTCCGCGCCGCACCATAGCTAATCCGGCCAGCACTGCACTACCTACCCGAGCCATTTGGTCTGGACCGCACTGCACCCACCCGAGCCGCACCTGGTCTCGTCTTCCCCTCGAATCCCTAGTTCCCAAATGGCCCCATCGCCCCTCCCCCGTCGGTCACAGTCGCTGGCGCCATCTAGCCCCCAATCGTCGCCTTCACCTCTTTTGCCATGTTGAAAGGATCGATATGGTTGACTAGAGTGGGGAGGGGGCGTGAATAGGCAACTACTCCCTCCGTTCCAAAATAGATGGCTCAGTTTTGTACTAACTTTAGTACAAAGTTGGGTCATCTATTTTGGAACAGAGGGAGTACCAATTTTTAGCTTTTCTTAACAAATTAGGGCTTACAACAAATAGGTTGTCTAGATATGCGACTAGGTGAGCAACCTATATGATGCAAGCAACACAAGCAAACTAGAGATGAAACACAAGTAAAGCTTGCACAAAGTAGTGGTAAGAAATAACCACAAGTGGAGCTGGTGGAGACGAGGATGTGTTACTGAAGTTCCTTCCCTTTGAGAGGAAGTACGTCTCCGTTGGAGCAGTGTGGAGGCACAATGCTCCCCAAGAATCCACTAGGGCCACCGTATTCTCCTCACGCCATCACACAATGCGAGATGCCGTGATTCCACTAATGGTACCCTTGAAGGCGGCAACCAGACCTTTACAGATAAGGTTGGGGCTCTCTCCACAACTCAATTGGGGGCTCTCAACATAACCACGAAGCTTCACCACAATGGATTGTGGCTCCGAGGGTACCTCTTCTGTCTGGGGTGTCAAAACACCCAAGAGTAACAAGTTGATGATGATGTAGAAGCCGGGGAACACAAATTGGTTTGGTGGAAGTGTAAATCGGGGGAACCTCCTATCCTCAAAGTATTCCAAAGTTTGCGTGGTTGAGGAGGGAGATCTCAAGATTTTGGTGGTTTGGGAATGGAGGAGCAAAGCTTGGGCAAAGGTTAGGGTTGGGAGGAGGAAGAAGAGGGTATAAATACCCCCACGGAGTATTTGCCCGTTGAGCAGCCGCCGCCTCGGGTACCCGGACTAAAGAGGCCCGTGCGCCCGGACAAAACAAAGGAAAACTGAGAAGTCCGGCCACCCAAGGGGGTCAAGGCCCCAGGCACCCGGAGTGGACAGGGGAGGCGCAAGGACCGGGACCGGGCACCCAGGGGTCCCATACCTCGGGCACCCGCATCGAGCAGGGAGGGGCAAGGTGGAGACGGGGAAGGGGCCGGGCACCCGCACCGAATAGAGGGGCGAGGTGGAGGTAGGGAAGGGGCCGGGCACCCAGGGGCCCTAGACCATGGGCGGAGGTGGAGAAGAGATGGAGGCGGCCCCTGCAAATGGAGAAACTCCCGATAAAGCCTGAAACGGATGAAATAAAACGAAGGGAGAAATATGAGTTCCCCAACTCCGAGATCATACCAACCCCTTAGAAAGAAACCGAAAAACTTCTCGAGGCGACAACGAACACCGTCTTTTCTCTTTTGGTCTTGATAGTGTTACCGACGTCCGTAGACGCACAAGAGGCGACAATGACCTGAAATAAACTTGACAACCGACATTAGTCCTCACAAATCATATTGTGATCAATCTTCAAATTGTAACTGAGTGACAATTGCACTTTCACATGTCCTCCTCCATCTTGATCCGGCCAGCTCTGAGCGGCTGCTCTATAGTGGGCCACTAATCCCTTGGCCTTACTACGGAGATATTCAAGTTCTACATCTCCGGCACTGAGGAGCGCAACGGTTGGGTGTTCCAAAAGTGCAAGAAGAACAATGTAAGTCATTATTTGTTTGTTGTCTTAGGTCGACATTTGATTTTTGTTAACTACAAATTTCTGAATTTTGTGTGTGCTTCATAGATAAACTGTGATTTCTGGCACTGAGAGATAGAGTATGTGGAGCACCTGGTTAGTACAAGAGATCTTGTGGGTGATGTTGTTGTTGATGCAATTGGCGCAGTAGATAATAGAAAGGGAAGACCTTGAGCAAGAAAGAGGTGAAAGGGGGAGGATTGCAGGTTTAGTGAGGCCAATGTATGCAGTCAGAATAATGCAGTTGTTATTACCAAGTAACAAGCAACTATGCTATTAGGATTAGGGAGAGAAGTGTTGTTTGTGTTGAAGCTATTGTTTGGAAGTGTTAATGTTGCCGAGTGTTGTGTTTGTTTATGGTTCTAAAGAAAGAATGAAATGGTTCTATTAAATGGTGCTACTTAGTTAGTCAGCACAAATAGTTATGAAGATATGCAACTTGTAGCAGCATAAGTACATTCTTTGCTATAGTTGTAAGGGGTGATCAATGGTAGTGTTAGTTTACAAGTATCAATGTTGTAAGTGATAACCAATGCCCCTTCTTTCTGTCACCTTCTTTTTGCCGATGACTCACTTATTTTTATGAAATCAACTGATCACAATGCAAATACATTGAAGATGATTCTAGACACTTATTGTGCTAGTTTAGGACTTCAATATTTTCTTCAGTCCTAACACTAGATTTTTAGCCAAGGAAGGTGTTTGTGACATTCTGGATGTATTAACTAAAGCTTTGTCAGATAAGTATCTGGGTCTCCCCATGATAGTTGGGGGTAGACCGAAGTGATTGTTTTCAGCATCGACTTGATAGAGTTTGTCAGTGGCTAAAGGGATGGAATGAGAAATTTCTATCAGTGCTAGGTAAAGAAAATTTGTTAAAATCTATAGCACAACAACAGTCCTATGTTATGTGTGTGTTTAAATTGCCTAAAGGAATCTGTAAATCAATTACTGATGAGATATCAGGGTTTTGGTGCAGAGATGGAGAAGAAAAGAAAAAAAATGCATTGGTTTGCATGGTGAAAAATATGCATTCCAAAGAAAAAGGGTGGACGGGGTTTAGAAACCTTGACAACTTTAATCTTGCTATGTTAGCAAAGCAGTGTTGGCGACTTCTTCAAAATCTCGATTCTCTCTGTGTGTGCAAGTGTCGAGTGCTAAGTATTATCCAAATGGTGATATATTAAAAGCAGGACGAAAGAAAGGTTCCTCGTTTATGTGGCAAATCATTTTTTCGGGAATTCAGACTTTCAAAAGGGGATGCATATGGCGAATGGGTTCGCGGTCACCTATCAATATTTGGGACGACCGTTGGATTCGCTTTAGGGTCGAGAAGAATCATTACCCCAAGGGGATGAACAATGTTGAATAAGGTGGAAGAAATTATTGATCCCCATATGGGACAGTGGGATGAGGTGCTCCTTGTTGGGGAACGTAGCAGAAATTCAAAATTTTCCTACGTGTCACCAAGATCTATCTATGGAGAAACCAGCAACGAGGGGAAGGAGAGTGCATCTACATACCCTTGTAGATCGCTAAGCGGAAGCGTTCAAGAGAACGGGGTTGAAGGAGTCGTACTCGTCGTGATCCAAATCACCGGAGATCCTAGTGCCGAACGGACGGCACCTCCGCGTTCAACACACGTACAGCCCGGTGACGTCTCCCACGCCTTGGTCCAGCAAGGAGAGAGGGAGAGTTTGAGGAAGACTCCGTCCAGCAGCAGCACAACGGCGTGGTGGTGATGGAGGAGCGTGGTAGTCCAGCAGGGCTTCGCCAAGCACCGCGGGAGAGGAGGAGTAAGAGAGGTAGGGCTGCGCCAATAGAGGGAGAAACTCGTGTGTTGGGCAGCCCCCAAGCCTCAAGTATTTATAGGGGGAGGGGAGGGGGCTGCGCCCCCTCTAGGGTTCCGTCCCCAAGGGTGGCGGCAGCCCCAGATGCCATCTGGGTGGCGGCCAGAGGGGAAGAGAGGGGAGGCGCGCCTGGGGTGGGCCTTAGGGCCCATTTGCCCTAGGGTTTGCCCCCTCCCACTCTCCCTTGCGCCTTGGGCCCCTTGTGGGGGGCGCACCAGCCCACCTGGGGCTGGTTCCTTCCCACACTTGGCCCATGCAGCCCTCCGGGGTTGGTGGCCCCACTTGGTGGACCCCCGGGACCCTCCCGGTGGTCCCGGTACGTTACCGGAAAAACCCGAAACTTTTCCGGTGACCAAAACAGGACTTCCCATATATAAATCTTTACCTCCGGACCGTTCCGGAACTCCTCGTGATGTCCGGGATCTCATCCGGGACTCCGAACAACATTCGGTAACCACATACATACTTCCTTTATAACCCTAGCGTCATCGAACCTTAAGTGTGTAGACCCTACGGGTTCGGGAACCATGCAGACATGACTGAGACGTTCTCCGGTCAATAACCAACAGCGGGATCTGGATACCCATGTTGGCTCCCACATGTTCGACGATGATCTCATTGGATGAACCACGATGTCAAGGACTCAATCAATCATGTATACAATTCCCTTTGTCTAGCGGTATTGTACTTGCCCGAGATTCGATCGTCGGTATACCGATACCTTGTTCAATCTCGTTACCGGCAAGTCTCTTTACTCGTTCCGTAACACACCATCCCGTGATCAACCCCTTGGTCACATTGTGCACATTATGATGATGTCCTACCGAGTGGGCCCAGAGATACCTCTCCGTTTACACGGAGTGACAAATCCCAGTCTCGATTCGTGCCAACCCAACAGACACTTTCGGAGATACCTGTAGTGCACCTTTATAGTCACCCAGTTACGTTGTGACGTTTGGTACACCCAAAGCATTCCTACGGTATCCGGGAGTTGCACAATCTCATGGTCTAAGGAAAAGATACTTGACATTAGAAAAGCTTTAGCATACGAACTACGATCTTTGTGCTAGGATTATGATTGGGTTTTGTCCATCACATCATTCTTCTAATGATGTGATCCCGTTATCAACGACATCCAATGTCCATGGTTAGGAAACCGTAACCATCTATTGATCAACGAGCTAGTCAATAGAGGCTTGCTAGGGACATGGTGTTGTCTATGTATCCACACATGTATCCGAGTTTCCTATCAATACAATTATAGCATGGATAATAAACGATTATCATGAACAAGGAAATATAATAATAACTAATTTATTATTGCCTCTAGGGCATATTTCCAACACTCCTTTGCAATGTTTTCTTACTTGTTGATGCATGTTAAAAGAATAATGCAAATCCCTCTTCATGTTAAAGTTGTAGAAGACTTTGTTTCTTGGCACTTCACAAGGTTAGGAACTTTTTCAGTTTATTAGGCCTATCATGTGGAATTCGATCATCAGTTTGGGCAGCATTACTTCAGACCGGACAATACAAGAAGTGCTCACATAAACATAGTTTGAAAAGACATATGACAGCTTTGAATCCCTGGGAAAATAAAACATTCGGATGGAAAGTGCGGTGCGTCCTTCACGTCCAGGGTCAGAGGCAAAGAAGACACCGGTGTTGTGGGTGCACAGGCGATCAGACTTCCTGGTCCCGATGGAGGCAGGCAAAACGGGACCAAGTTCCTGCGGGGAAGGCTCGGCATGCACTATAAGTTCAAGATGTAGGAGGGGCTTAGCCACAGAGTGACAGAGCTGGAGCCCTATGAGCTCTAGTAATCCGAGCGGTGGGCCGATGGCGGGGGTGGTGGCTTAGGTGAGCATGTTCAAGGGGGAATCATGGACCATGGCCTCCCGAGGAGCAGGGGCTCCTGTAGCTGTGGCTTCAGCTTCTTCTGCCGGTTGTAACGCCCCATGAACCGCCGACCAGAGCGAGATTTTCCTTCTCCTTGGTAGCGAAAATGGTCCATGCATGTATCCTAAAAACAAAAGGCCCATGCCAAATGGTCCAGCTGTTGGGAAACATTGCATGTAAAACAAAAAAATCTACGCACACACTAGATCTATCCATGGAGATGCATAGCAACGAGGGGGAGATTGTGTCTACGTACCCTCGTAGACCGGAAGCGGAAGCGTTTAGTAGCGCGGTTAATGTAGTCGAACTTCTTCGCAATCCAACCGATCAAGTACTGAACGTACGACACCTCCACGTTCAGCACATGTTCAACTCGGTGACGTCCACGCCTTCTTGATCCAACAAGACGTCGACGTAGTGGATGAGTTCCGGCAGCACGATGGCGTGGTGACAGTGACGGTGATGCTATATCCGCAGGGCTTTGCCTCTGCACTACGAAAATATGACCGAGCGTGTAAACGGTGGAGGGGGCGCCCCACACAGCTAAGAGATTGTTGTCGTTCTGTGTGGCACCCCCATCCCACATATATATAGGTGGGGGAGAGAGGAGAGGCCAAGGGGCGTCCCAAGTAGGGTCGAATCCTCCTTGGGGACTTCCCCAAGCCGCGCCCCACTTCCATATTTGAGTGCGGGCGGAAGGCATGCGGAGGAGGCGCCCCGCCCTTTGCTTTCTCTCACGAGGAGGGAAAGGCAGGAGGGGCCACCCCTCCCCTTTCTTTCCCCTAGGGATGGCCTGCCAAGGAGAGGGGCGCGCCAGCCCCCTAGTGGGCTGGTCTGTCCCCTCCTTTGGCCATTACACCCATACACTTACCGGGGGTGTTCGGAACCCCTTTCGGCGACCTGATGACTACCCGGTGCACTCCGAAACTCTTCCGGTGTCTGAATACCATCGCCCTATATATCAATTTTTACCTCTCGACCATTTCGAGACTCCTCGACATGTCCGTGATCTCATCTAGGACTTTGAACAACATTCGGTCAGCAAATCACAAAACTCATATAAAACTATATCGTCAATGGACATTAAGCGTGTGGACACTATGGGTTTGAGAACTATGTAGATATGACCAAGACACCTTTCCGGTCAATAACTAATAGCGGAACCTGGATGTCCATATTGGCTCCTACATATTGTACGAAGATCTTTATCGGTCGAACTGTTATGACAACATACGTAATTCCCTTTGTCTATTGGTAAGTTACTTGCCCGAGATTCGATCGTCAATACTCGAGAAATGGTACATGAATGAAACCAAGACTACCGAACGAGAGTCCCTCATGGTGAAAACCAAGGAAGAGTATTACTATAATGATATGACTCTGTATGTCGAGTTTACAGAACTGTTTCAGTTATTCAATTAAGACGCACTCGACAAATCCCTCGTCAGTTGCTATTGTCTATAAGTTATTTCTTTTGGTAATTTAATAAATAAGTCAGTAGCTAGCTCCAGTGCTTGTTGATCATTACCTGTAATTATCCTCACTATATTCTTTTATGTGGTATTATGCAGAATGAAGATGTATGAAATGAAAAAAAGTTGGACGCTATTGCATTGGGTTCATTGACCCAAATACCATTAATGAAGAGACATGGTCACAGGAATTCTATCGAAAAGAGACAGAGAAAAGCTTGCTAGAGTTCTTGAAGCGCCTAAATGCCTGTCTAGATATACTACTTCCTTACAACTTCGGGTGAGTCACACTGTCTTGTACTATAAATTCTGTTTTTGCTTACTAGCTAGATGTGAATAAGTGTATAGGGGGTTTACGGTAGTTGATGAGTTATGCACATGCCCGCTTAATTATACATGCAAACATGTGTGCATGTAGTTTCCACTGGATCTTGTTAATCACTAAAGTTGACAAGGGAACAGTTGAAGTACTCGACTCACTACTGAAAGAATTTTCTAATGTCACTATTGCACTTGCTACAAAATCATTGCTATCACTGTTACTGTTACTATTGTTGTTGCTACTACTATCAAAACTACCATACTACTTTGCTACTGATCACTTTGCTGCAGATAATTAATCTCCGGGTGTGGTTGAATTGATAACTCAGCTGCTAATACTTGCAAATATTCTTCGACTTTCCTTGTGTCGAATTAATAAATTTGGGTTGAATACTCTACCCTCGAAAACTGTTGCGACCCCTATACTTGTGGTTATCACGCTACTACTATCGCGCTACAGCTAAATGGTTAGCAGTAACGCGGCTGCACCCGCTACGACTAGCCTAACTACTAGTAGTGCTCACGTATTTCCCACGCTACTACTAACCTAACTACTAGTAGCGCTCACTTATTTCCCACGCTACTACTAACAGTTTAGGAATTAAAAGAAATAAAAGTTAGATGTAGTATTCATGGATGGCAATACGTCCAGTGCAAACGAAACCAACGTCACATAACATTCTCAAGTTTCCATTTAACATTAGAGACACACAACCATCATCAAAAAGTGGGTACCTTCCCTGGTGTTTCATCACCAACCTAAACAGACCACTTCCCTAGATGTATCTACCAAGGCTTGGAGTTTAGACGCCGATGGACCCGAATCCTCCCTCCCCCCTGGACGGTGGCGTCAAGGTCCTCCACCTCGGCCACCTCCGGCGTCGAAATCACCTGGACAATCATCTACACGACGTGGCCACCGGGCTTCACGGAGAAGTCCGCCTCCGAGTAGTTGAAGAGCACAGCGCCCATCGGCCGTGCTATGCAGCGTCGATCACCCCTGCGCCCACGTCGAGAAAGTGAAAACTTGTAAGAACGCAAATTGCATCAGTTCAACCAAACAGTATATTCCAATTCACAAGACCCATTAAGTTAAGATTCCTTCTCATCTACTCCCTCCGTCCCATAATATAAGAACATTTTTGACACTACCCAGTGTCAAAAACATTCTTATATTATGGGACGGATGGAGTAGGAATTAAAAGGGGCTCATGCCGAAAATATATGCTTAATTCCTCACAGGCTATTCAAACTAAATGGTCAAGGAACGCACATGGTTACCATGGATACCAGTCTACATTAGTACTTATTACAGATATCTTCTTACAATCTTAGATAAGCGAACAAGTTAAAAGATAAACACACACAATTTTTTTTGAGAATATAAACAGGTATGTGAAAACACCAACTCTTTACATAAAACGAAGATGGAGCATTTGGATATTCAATCATTACGTGGCACTCACCCTCTTGAGAATGCTGACTCGATCTTAGAATCGATTCATAGCTTGCTCATTCTCATGTTCATCTATCTCATGTGAAGAATAAGCTGGTGCTCGTATTCCACCTTCTTCAATGCCATCAAAGAGAGCAGTTATGGTGCTTCGGTGGCTATGAAAAGTGCAGAGAATAGTTATATAAGAATGCATATAGATTTGACAAGTGCAAAAACGTCTTATATCTATTCTTTTTTATTTCTACAAATGTACATAAATAATTGATTCAGTCTTTCCTTTGGAGTATTTAAGGAAATCCATTGTAATTCTTATAAGGAGGTCCATAGCAATCAAATGGGGAGGTGCTGACTTCCAATTTTAAAATATATACACCAGGGTGTTCAGTTATATTCAGAAAAGCATGATGCATGTTCAAATGAAATGGTTGCTGAAAAAGAAACTCACCTTGTTGCAGCAGAACATGTGGTGAATCTTAAAAAATTTACATGAAGCTATGTTGAATCTAGACAGTGCATAACTAGTTTTGGAATCTTGGTAACACACTAATTCTAGAAGAAGCAGACATGTATCCATCTAACATCCAAACTTATCAGGACATCAGGATGTTTTAGTTCAAACAATAAATGAACAGGCAGCCTATATGCTTTTTTCTACAGATAAAATCTCTTGTAGAAGCAATCCATCTATTTATTATGTTATCTATGCTTAACTGACCGTCAGCTATACTTTTCTACAAACAAATAGATGCACAACCAACTATACTTTTGCACAAACAAAACGTCTTGGAGAGGCTCCGAAAAGGCAAGACTGAACACATGAAAACTAGCAGAAGCTAATAAAATGTGCATCTACTAACATTCTTCTCATCAAAAGTTTTAGGAGTTCAAGGACGAATCACAGATGAACAAACGACATGCTTATCTGTAAAGAAAAAACACTAGTACTAGAGGTCCCCTGCAGACTACTTTCTTCTAGAGACCTGTGATTTTCCAAGACGAAATGAAAACAGAGAGGACAAGTCCTGTATTCAGTTTCAATTTCACAATGCCATCTTTGCCGAACTGGTTTTGGAATCTAAGTAACACACTAATTCTAGAAGAAGTAGACAGAAATATGCATGAACCATCTAACATCCAAACATATATCAGGAGGACTTGATGATTCTTTAGTCCAAACAGTAGATGACCAGTTGCCGATATGGTTTTCTACAAACAAAATGTCTTGTCCAAGACACAAGATGGAAAACATCAAAACTTGTGGATGAATGAATAATACTAGCACATATAATAAAAGATACTGGGCTGCAAAGTGAGAAGAGATCCCTTGCCAAGCTTGGGCTCCTGCTACTTTTGTCGCGCAGGACCCCTCCCGCCCCTCCTCCTCGAGCAGGGCAAGGTCGGTGCCCTCTTGCCGTCATTGTCGTCTCTACGCCATGGTGACCTGCAGCGAACGGACGGGTAGGAATAGAAGGTGAGGTAAGGAGGAGATGGTGGACCCAAGCAAGGAAGGACCTACCTGGGCAACGCCGGTGACGGATCCCGCAAGCTCCAGCCTCGCCATTGCGGATTGTGGTGGATTCCGGCAAGAACACGGGAGGCGCCCAAAACCATAGCCGCCGGCAAAGGTGCATGCCTTGAGGCACGGATCTAGACGGAGGGGAGGGATGGGTGGAGCTTGAGGAGCTTGGCACGTGTTGCGCGCGGCCGGAGCTCACCGCAACCGGCTGGCGTGGGTGGTGGCGGCGGTGAGGAGGTTGTGGGGGAGAGGAGGTCGACCGAGGGGGTTGGGGCTGAGGGTCGCGCGCGAGAGAGAGAGACAGAGTTTTTTTAGGATTCGTGAGAGAGAGAGAGTTTGGTGGGGGAGGGGGTGCGTGTGGTGTGGTGATGGACACGCTCAGTAGTAGCGTGAGGCATCTCAGCCTGCTATAGCTATTCGCTTAGTAGTAGCGCTGGTTTTACCACCCGCGCTACTGCTATGTCCGGTCCGCGGGAGATATTTACTAATAGCGCGTTTTTTTGCCATGCGATACTAGCAAATATTTACTAGTAGGGAGGGGTCAATGTGGCGCGCTGCTAGATATTAGCAGCAGCGTGGGTCAATATAATGCGCTACTAGCTAGTAAGCGCCTATCTATAAGCTATTTCCTAGTAGTGTGTACTGAATTGCAGACTTTGTTTGATTTGAACTTTAATAAGATGGTCGCATGCATCATTCTCATGCAGAGGCCGGGGGTCTTCCTCCTTCTAAAAAAACATTTCTCTATGTTCAGTTTTAAATAGGAATATGTTTGTGAGACACAATTTTTTACAAGGCAGTCCTATTAAAGGAACTTTGAATCTTTTCCACTTGGATCTTGCGGATAGTCCCACACCCTTGCCGGAACTTGCTTAGAGAATGGTTCTAGAGTCACAAGGCAGGGAGCAAGGTGGGGATATAGTGTGTGGTAAAACACTACCACACCCACCCATTCTCAGCCTCCACAACCGCATCCGTGCAACATACGCCTTTGAAGAGAGATTTTTTCCTCCCTCGTATTGTTCACCAACATAAACCTCGGTGTCACCTATTGATTGGTAGCTCCACCTGTTCGGATGGTGCCTCCCCCTGTGGTGGCGACAAAGTTTGCACTAGTCTTTCTAGTCAAACTCTAAAATGGAATCATAGCCTCCGTTGGTACCAAAGGTTTCTTAAGTTAGCAGAAATTGAAATATTGTTAGGCGTCCATGACTTTATGTGTTTCATGCATCACTTGTTTAAGTAACATGTATATCTTGCTAAACCCACAACCAACACCAAGCACTCGTTTCACATCATTGAAGTGTAGCTTGTGTTCATAATTCTTCAATGACCACAAAAAGAATATACATGAAGTCAAGTTGTTTCTACATGAGCCATTGTATAGTACATGATCCCAAAAGAAATGAATACCTTCCTGAACGATGTACCCATGCTATATATACATCCATGAACTTGTTTGGAAACAAAACTGCGTGTAGGTTGAGTGTGATGGTCCTCGCAAATGGGTCATGCTATAGTCTTACCTTTCTTCCCTTCCAATCTAATATATCTGAGCTATGAGATATTGGAGGAAAACAAAGAGACTAGATAGCATCTCCTTCGTTTAGTTTATTTGCATTTGTGCAAGGCGGTCTGGGTTACATGCTTTATCTATGATGCATTTTCAAGATATTATGATGATGTTATCCTGTTAGTTGATACTATGGTTCTCTGATAAGAAAACTTACGCTATATGGTAGAAACATGAGCCAGATCATAGCATGCAACCTCTCGGCATGAGCTCCACCTGCAGGCACAGTGAACAGTGTCCCCATGATCACCTGAACAGGCTCATTTCTCTAAGTTCAGCATTACAATCTGTGATTTACTATGAGACGGGAGTATCTTTGCAAGGCACTAGATTATAGGGAGTTAAATATTTGTGCAAAGAAGGGTGCGGTTACTAGCGTGTAATAAAATATTTGTATGAATGGAAATTTGATACTCGTTAGCACCTTCCATCGTTTAAAGACCAACTTACATATTTTGGTGTGACTTGTGCAAATATTGTAGGGGTGGCTTACCTCCTAAGGGCCACCTCGTGGTTTAGTGACGGAAAATAAGCAGTTTGTCTAATTCACATCTAGATGTTTTTTAAGGATGTCACATCTAAGCTCTCACAAATATATAATTCATTAACAAGAAAAAAAAATTAAACCACAAGCAAAGTGGACATCAGCTTAGATGTGACATAACTATATCACATCTAGATGTGTCCTAGAAAGATCCAGATAGAAAAGCAATGCAATCTGCGAAGGGACGCCGCCCGGCCGGCGCCCTTCATGGTCGCTCCCGCCCCACCGCAACGACAACGGGGTAGGGTGAGGGCATGTTCGGCCGCACGGCACGGCACGCTGCCGCCATCTTCGTCACGCAGAGCCCACGCCTCCCACGCCCTTACTCGTTTCCCTTCCCGCACCCTTCATCAGCACAAACCACCGTCAGTCAGGATGTCGCCTCCCTCTGCTGCGACGCCGAAGGGCGAGCTCGTGCTTTAGCTGCATGGCTCCGCCGAGATGGGTGAGCAGAGCCGCGCCCTACTTCTTAGCCGCCTGTCTTTCCCCACCGCCCCCATCACCTGCTATGGTACGCCCCATCACTAGTTGTTTCTGATTCGAGTGGGAACTACAACTGAGATCTCACCACGTTGCTCCATCGATTTGCGGTGTTGCTTCTGCAGGTGACGTGCTGATCAATTAATGCGTGGTTCGCCAACCGTTGTAATTCCCTGCTCTGTTTACACTGCAGAAATGCCTGCTTCCTGTAGCCATTTTTCCCGTCTGTATCATACTGTTGCTCGACAGCAGCCTTCGTTACTGCAAAAAAATTGGGTAGTTCAAAATATTTGAAGTCTGCTGCAGACTACGCATGCGTCTGAAATCAAGATTGGTTCACACCTCCAGCAAATACTCGGTAAACTGGAACTGCGAGTGATATTTGCATGTCAATTTATAGGACTATTACTAAGTAAACATTGTTGAAGACTAATGAATAAGAGTATAAGACTGTAAGGCACTTCTGCTTCAGAACAGCATTTTTTTTAGAGGAAAGGCATCGGCCGAGCCCAAGAGGAGGCTCGAACCTAGCCCGACTTTGAATTAACAAAGCCATCAACCGGTCAGGATTACATCGATCAACCACATACATGCAACATGAAAAAGAAAGAAAAGGAAGACACTGAGGCAGAACAACCTCAGGCGGCCGATACAAGGTGCAAAACAGGACAGTGCACAAACCAAAGACTACACAAGCAGCTACCAAGATGAAACTGAAGAACTAAGCTTGAGCAGTCAAGGTCTTCGTCCACCGAAGCAATCAGCACCGGACAAACATCAAACTTGTGGAAAGCAACAATGTGAAAGGAGAAGGCTCAAGTCCACTCCAGCATGATGAACAACCTGGGCATAATGAAATCCGTCTTCGTTGCCGTAGGAGGCCACAACCTTCTCGTCGTCGGCAGGCGAAGTGGTTCCCCAAGAACCCGAATTCACAAATGGCAACCAGATGTATCATGGGAGGGGCTGCAACAGACCACATTGTGCTCCACAAGAAACTTCAGTTGCCATGGCACAGCCACGAAGGAGACGCGCACTGCAAGATAGGAACGCGAACTAAATCGACACGGCGAGAGGTTGATGAAGAGCAATGCCGCCACTGCAGCCACCAATACATCCAAACTCGACATCCACCCCGCAGTACAAGGACGGCGCCTTCAGGAAGGGGAACAGTGCCGTAGCGGCGCCGTCGTCCTGAAATAGGACCAAGGTTTTCACCTAGATGCAGGGGCAGATGGGTGGGGGGTGGGATACCTCAACGAAGCCTCCAAGAAGTAGTTCGACGCCGCGGCATCGTCGTGGTTGTGGCCGCCGGCGGCGGCCAAGGGTTTCCCCCGGTCCCAGGAGCCCCACCGCCAAAACACCGGCAACCACCGGATCCGGCGAGCAGGGCCGCACCGGAGCTGAGATCGAACGGGAGAAGGTGAGGAGGGTGGATTTGGAGCTGGCCGATTCAGATCTGGAGGCCGACCGACGGAGGAAATCCGGCCACCGCGAGCTCCATCCACCGGGGCCTCGCCGCCCAAGCAAGCCGAGGAGCCCAGCCGAGCACCCGCAGCCGCCGTCCGCCGCAGGGAACAACGCTGCCCACCTTGACCGGGGCCGCCACCCCGGCACACCATGCCCTCCGCGCGAGGCAGGAGCGGCAAGCCTCGCCGCCACCTTCCTCGGCGCCGCGCGGGCTTGCCGGCAGCTGTCTCCGGTGGCGGCAAGGTCGGGAGGGAGGAGGGGAGAGGCCGGCGGCGGGCTAGGGTTGGGGGCCGCCCGAGTCGCCCCAAGGGAGCGACGCGGGGGCGGGTGAGGGAGCAACGACAAACTTTTTCCGCTCGCTTCAGTCTGATTCGCGTAATGGAGTGGGTTGCTTCAGAACAACATGACACCATATTCTCATCAATTTGATGTTTTAAAACATAGAGCAACTATCGAGCCCTTGCATTTCCACGGACCTTTTTTACCAATTAACGCTTTTACAATACTCATGACCACTCAAGCAGATCAGTGTACAAGTTACAACAGCAGAGTATTAGAACTCTAAATCGAAAGAAGAACAGATAAACTAACCTAACGCTCTACACATTTACAGGCTAATACCTCTTTTGCTATTATAGCATTCTTATTAGAGATGGAGGGTGGGTAAAGTGGTCTACTTTGCTCGTTGAGCCCAATTTGTTTCTTCGACCTTCTGTTGGAGATGATGAAGGAGTCCTAGAAGCTGTTGAGCATCTGAACGAAATGCTAGACAAAAAATTGTCTGCCAGAACATGTCCGACCGACATTTTAGTCTGTGGATTAAGCCAAGGAGGTCAAGTGCTGAAATCTGCATCTGATAATTTTTGGTTTCAAGACAGTACTTACTGACAGAATTTCTATTTTCCATTCTTTCTCCACAGGCACTGTAGCCATAGCAAAGTATTCTCTACCTCCAGACTTTAGGTGGGTGTGTTGTTTTCAGTGGTTCAGCTCCTCTAAGCAAATCATTTGCTGACAGGGTAACACCTGAAGCAAGAAAGGTAACAACAGCCCAACAACCATGGTTAAACTAAATATATTTCGTAGATGAATCCTCTTGCAAATGTGTTGTCTCTGAAATCTGAATCCTTGAAAACCTACAGACACCGGGTTTATGGTTCCATGGGATGATGGACGGGGTGGTACTGTTTGAAGCTGGGCACGCCGTGTATGCATTTCTGTAAGAGCTTGGCATGGCCTGCTAATTCATGGTGGTACACAAACATGCTCGATGCCATGGCTGATAAATTTCAAGATTGGAGCTTGATTTTTTACCTTGTCTGACCATATTGTTCTTTCTTGTTTTTTGCCCCGAAGATGTATGTTTTCAGACATATCCCACTCTTGGGCACTCACAAGTAGATGAATAGGTATAGTATTTTCGCCAATGGATATTCGACCGTCTAGGAATCTCTCATGAAACCAAAGCTGCAACACCATCGCGTTGTCTTGACCACAAAGATTTTCACTAGCTACTCAAATTCATGGGTACCATTTCTAGAGGCCACAGTGCTACTACATCAACTTGAGTGACCTGAATCTCAGTTTCTCTCGCCACACAAAATTTTGGAACATGATGTAGTGAAATGTTTATGAGAGTGCTAGTTGATTAGTTCTCTGGCATCTCAATTCGTGTGCTCATGACTAGCTCTGATTTGTTGGTGCTTTGATCAACTGTCACGTGGTGAGACTCGCAAGAAGGCTCTGGGCTCACATGGCTTTGACTTATCAGCGATTCATGTTATTGTTTGACCGTACCTACAGATTTAGCCTAATTCTATGGCAAATTATTTTATAGTTGACAGAACCGACAGGTCCAACTGAAAAAATGGGGAAATTTTATCTTTGCAATGGGCTTCAGCATTTCCTCCAGTTTGTAACAACCCGCAAGCGGAGTGTTCATATATATTTTCCCTTAAAAATGATCCATGTAAAATGGTTCCACGAGTCTACCGAGCCTGTTCAGAACTATGGTGTGTGAGTTTATATTTTGTATTGCAAGTCTATAGTCCTCGATTAGAACTACTTGGATTTGCTAAAACCGCATGTGGCAGGCCTGGTGGAGAATCTTCAAATCATTCAAAAAAAAAGTTTTGCTAATAAACTCTCGTTCTATTGCTTCCATAATTTCGTAGGACAATTTGACATGTACGTATTATGGGATTTGTCCCATTTTGAGCAAGGAAAGTTCTTTCTTCTTTCGAAAGGAAAAAATAGGCAAGTTCAATCAAGTTTGTCAGGATCTCTCAACCAAATTTGTGTCCCACTCGTTGGTGTCTAAGAGAATGCGATGGTTGGGTTCTCCACCACACCACCACCCAGGACGGGCAATAGTTGCAGAGCCACATAGCACACCAACAGAGTGATCACCCATCACCAAG
This sequence comes from Triticum aestivum, assembly GCF_018294505.1. Lineage (NCBI taxonomy): Eukaryota > Viridiplantae > Streptophyta > Magnoliopsida > Poales > Poaceae > Triticum > Triticum aestivum. The sequence continues at coordinate 772,561,665 of NC_057798.1, read as the reverse complement.
CTAACAAAAAATCCTACACCCAGGGACACCATCTTTCATGGTTTTCTCATGCTAATGATGCATGCACAAAAGCATTTCTATTGGCTCGCCGAGGCCTCTCCACCAATTGCATGTGCCACCAGCTGAGTGGAATTGAAATCTAATTTGACCCGTGTGACTTCTTGTGTTTCATCATGCATTTTTACATACATTTCTCGCTACACCACAACTAACACAAATGCATCATTTCTTATCTCTTGACAACGTCAAACAAATAACACTTTTAGTGTGATACCCCTATACTATATATGTATGCCTTCATGCACTTGCTTTGAGAACAAAAATATGTGTAGTCCAAGAGTGATAATGCTCATATAAGTGTGTCATGCTTGGCTTACATTTCCAGCCCTAAATCAATATATCAGTGAGCTCTAAGATACTGGACGACAACAAAGAAACTAGAAGGCATTTTAGTCTCTCTTTTTTCGGCATCTTATACAATGAAAGCTTATTCACGTGTTGTCTTGTCAAAGATTTTTTTAATAGAGTAGCGAAATTGTTGTATGCCTTCCTAAATGGAAGTGCCACACGATTTATCCGGAAAAGAAAACCTGTGCATCCATTCCAATCCAAACTTTCCAATCGGCATCATATATAGCACTGGCAATGATGAAGATAGTTGGAACGTGAAGGCCGCTTTTGAGTATGAATGTGTTTGTAGAGCACGAGTATTTTTCCTTGTTTGGAAGACATTCCAATTGTCTCTACACACTGATTCAAGTCTTCGCTCCTCGTAATAGAAGAGATGTATGACAATCCCTAAAAAAATTGAAAATTTACTTGTAAATCGATGCTCGAGTACCATTGTTAGTGGTTTCCGTGGACAAATACTGACATATTTGCTGTGTGTGATGCAAGTGTGCTCGGGTCCTAAAGTGAACATCTGGTAGTTGGTTAAGGAAGTTGTTCCACATCACTCGCATGCTGCTGCCATCACTGTTCAACCCGTTTACCACACCCGCATAACCCACACCAAGTGGTCTTCCCACGCCATTCGGCAGCATAACCTACCACTGCATCACCGATCACGGCTCCACTGAGACGGGCAAGCGAGGGCTCGCGTGGATCACCCATACTACTACCCCACCCATTTCCCTCCCCCACACTTTGCACGCCAAGTTTCCCTGCATCAAGCGAAAAAAATCAGCAACCGCCGAAATATCTACCTCTCCCACCCCTTTCCGTCACCACCAAGAGCCACATTTTCTTTCTTTCCACCTCACTTCCTAAGCACTCTAGCCACTTCCGTGCTTTCTTGCTCGCTCTCCCCGTCTCGCATCCAAACGCCGCGGACGCCATGATCTCCAGGAATGACCCTCCAACGGTTCCTCCGACGACGACGAATCTCTCACCGGCCAGGTATTCCTGTCTCCTCTCTCTCGCTTACCTAGGATTAGGGTAATTGTCTGGAATTGAGGATTTTAACGTGGCAGACGATTTGAGCCATTTCTTCCTCTTATAGCTCCCTAGGACCATCATTTCCAAAGAATGTAGCGGGGTAGCTGAAGTCTGCCTGCTCTTCGTCAGCATTAATCCTCATGTGTGAAGTTAATGACTTTTGAAATTGTGGGCAGTGGGAGAAAGTTTTGGGCATGTGTAGAGAAGGTTAGTCCCAGCTTTGTTGTTATAAACCATTGGTTATATTAGATGTGATTCAGACATTGTCATTGTGCTATTTTATTCTGGATGTGTTGTCACAGTTCTATGTGAGTGCTATTTTAATTGATGGCATCCATTCTATGTTACAATATTCTGAAGTGAAATGATGACAATGCTATTTTAATCGATAACATAAGTTCTATGTTATAAAATTTTGTGCATGTACATATCGGTTAGTATTAATTTGACGTCATTCAAACACTGTCGTTGTGCTATTGCAGTTATATTTAGTTTTCTCATAAAATTGGCACTATATTATCACACATGACTAAGAAATTTACAACGCTGTTGAAGTTAATTTAGCATGTGATGTTCCTGAATTTCGTTGTTGTCTCAGTAGCAATTAATTCATTTGCACATTGAATTTTTTTAGAAGATCTGTCATAATTATTGTGTTTCTTCAGTTTTGCAAAAGCGTGTGTAGTGGGTAGCCTTATGTCATACAGTTTTCTTTACCGTGTGTAATATACTTAAATAATGCAAGTGCTTAACTGAGGCAACGAGTTTGTGATCGCCCCCCCCCCCTCTGTCACAGACAATTGATAAAGAAAGTTGTGTGTGAAAAGCTTTTCCAATGCAAATGTTTTTTCCAAATATATTGGTTGGGAAGCTACGCTGATCTCACATGGCTTGTCCGGCGCAATTGTCTGCGTTAGCTCTCCCGATCACACATGACCATATACGCTAAGCATGTCGGAATGAAAGAGATATCACAGATTGTAAATATATTTCTTCCAACGCCGTCCATTGGCAACCAATTAGAAGTATCTTGTATTACTATCACCCATCAAAATGAAATCAGCTTTGGATCACTCATAGTATTTGATCTCCTCTTCTCGTAAAAGATGGGCAATCTTATCATTAGATTGATTTTTGAATCCAATCTCTTCTTGAGATAAGGTGCACGCTCTGCAATTTTGTCCAGGTCGTCAATAATGGTAGAGACTCGTTGTTTTTCTTTTTTACATATCCCGTTGGTCTGTTCCGCCCATCCAGTGAGGTGTTTGTAAGGGCATACTTGTCCCTTAGTAGTTTTGGTGATTGATGACAATGCTTTTGCGGGCTAATCATGTGCATTGAGCTTTTCAGATATATCATGACTGAACACAAGACGATTTGATGCCCCTCGAAGATTATTGAAGACAACATTTCTCTACGTTTCTTTTCGGTGGAGTTGAGTCGTAGGAAAGCAGTACTATTAAGAGGGGATCCGCATTGGAAAGGTTTGGGTGGAATCTCACATACACGTTCCTTTTGCACCGCCTTTCCTTTGGCTCTTTGAAGTTTCCTCCGTCTCACCGTGTCTCTGCGAAATGAAGGACTCCGAGTGTTGCTATTCACAGGCTGGCGGTAGTACTGCTCCCCAGAGCGGTACTACCGCAGGCACCAGCGGTAGTACCGGGCTCCGGCACGGTAGTACAGTGGGTTCCCATGGTAGTACCGCTCCTCTTGAGCGGTAGTACCGTGAGCTCTGTCTTGGCACTGCTGCGCAAGCGGTAGTAGGGGCGGATGTAATTTTTTACATCCGCGGCCTACGCGGTAGTACCGTTCTCTGGCGCGGTAGTATCGTGACGCCTGGCCAGGCATAGCGGCATGAGTGGAAGTAGGGGCAGATGTAATTTTTTACATCCGCACCCTACACGGTAGTACCGCACCTGGGTTGCGGTAGTACCGTGTCGGATTTTTGCACTGATAAAATCTCACGGAGGTAGTCACAGATGTAAGTTTTTATATCCGTGCCTACCATGCCTCGGCCGTGGCTGCCCTGCGGTAGTACCGCACGGGGTCGCGGTAGTACCGCGCCAGCGGTTCTACCGCACCCTGTCGGTGCTCATCTGTTCAGGTCCAGGCTCTGCCGCGCCCAGGGTAGTACTGCGGGCCACCAAAAGCTCCATTGTTGCTCCAAGCTCCATTTTCGCCCGATCTCTCTCCCTAGCCAATCAAACTTGTTGATTTGCTCGGGATTGGTTGAGAAGGCCCCGATCTACACTTCCACCAAGAGAAATTTGATTCCCCCACTAATCCCTTGCGGATCTTGTTACTCTTGGGTGTTTGAGCACCCTAGACGGTTGAGGTCACCGCGGAGCCATAGTCCATTGTGGTGAAGCTTCATGGTGTCGTTGGGAGCCTCCAATTAAGTTGTGGAGATTGCCCCAACCTTGTTTGTAAAGGTTCGGTCGCCGCCTCCAAGGGCACCAATAGTGGAATCACGACATCTCGCATTGTGTGAGGGCGTGAGGAGAATACGGTGGCCCTAGTGGCTTCTTGGGGAGCATTGTGCCTCCACACCGCTCTAACATAGACGTACTTCCCCTCAAAAGGAAGGAACTTCGATAACACATCCTCATCTCCATCAGTTCCCCTTTTGGTTATCTCTCACCTTTACTTGCGCAAGCTTATATTGTGTTGCATCTCTTGCTTGCTTGTGTGCTTGTTGTTTTCGCATCATATAGGTTGCTCACCTAGTTGCATATCTAGACAACCTTCTTTGATGCAAAGTTGAAATTGGTAAAGAAAAGCTAAAAATTGTTAGTTGCCTATTCACCCCCCTCTAGTCAACTATAATGATCCTTTCAATTGGTATCAGAGCCTCGTCTCTTTATTAAGGACTTTGCTGTCTGAAGAGTATGGTTGACACCGTAGACGGTGGGGAGGTGCACTCCGGTGTGAATCCGAGCTCTACTATGGCTGATGGGGGAACCGCAGTCTCTCGTGAGGAATTCAATGTGGCTTTGGACACATTGAAAACCTCCATGACAACCAAGGTTGAAAGCATGTCTAATAAATTCTTAGAAGGACTTAATCTATCTACCTTGCCGATGAAAGTGGGTGATCCCACTAACAAGGTGACGAATGCTAACTCCGACAAGGGGGGAGCTACTAGTGAAAAGGGTCCTTCTACTAGTGGTAGAAATGGCACCGGCATCTTTGCCCATGTGGAACCTCCACTTACTTATGGAGGACCGATTCCCTTTACTCATTTAAATCATGCTGGCCCTCCTCCTAAGATTGTGAAAAATGAAGATTTTGATGCTTGGGTCTATCGCTTTAAGCATCACTTAAAACATGTTAACAATAATCTTTGGAGAATTATTGAAGAAGGTTTCTATCCGCATGACCCAAGCAACTTCACTACAAGAGAAGCCGCGGATAATCAATTCAACAAGAATGCTCTCTTCATCATTCAAGATGCAATTCCACCCGAAGACATTGCTCATCTCCGACCATTCACCATGGCCAAGGAAGCATGGCACCATGTTGTTTCCCTCTACAAGGGAAGCGCTAGCATTCAACGCTCCAACTATGAAGTGGTGCAAGATGAAGCCGATAAGTTTGCAATGAATGAAGATGAAGAACCTCGTGTGCTTTACCGGAGATTGACCACTCTCGCGGTCTCACTCCGAGATCATGGTAGTAAGGATATGGATGACAATTGGATCAAGCGCAAGTTCCTCAAGGCCATGATGCCCTACCACAAGGCCATGTCCTCCATCATCCATCAAAGACCGGACTTCCAGTCCTTGTCCTCAAATGAAGTGTTGGATGAGTTTGTGGCAATGAGGATCTTGGACAAGACCGCCGACAACGCGGTGTTGTGTTATCAAAGAGCAAAGAAGCCCAACCTTGCCTTGAAGGCCAAGGTTATTGTGGAATAAGAGGAACAAGAGAAAGATGAGGAGAGCAACCCCGAAGATACAAAATATGATTATCATGAGCACATGGCTCTTTCTTCGAGGCAATTTTGGAGCAAGAAGAACACAAGGCCCAACTTCAACAAGAACAACTCAAGTGGTTTCAAGGGCAAGCAACGTGTGAGAACATGTTACAATTGTGGAAATGTGAGCCACTTTGTTGTGGATTGCCCTTACAAGAAGCGGGAAGACAATGGTGGCAAGCTCATCCGAAAAGACAAAGCCAAGTCCTTCCCCAACAAGAACAAATTCACGAAAAAGACTCCTAGTCGAGGGTTGGTGGTTCAAGAAGAATACCATGAGGATGACGATGATGATGAAGATGGTGAAGCAATGACCATGGCCTCCGTTTCCATTGCCACAACTCCACGGGTGTCTCTCTTTGATTCACCCAATGAGAACATCACCGCCAAGTGCCTCATGGATAAAGCAACCCCAACATCAAAACCACCATCATTACTAATCCATCCTTAACGGATTGCATTGGTGAAAGTGAGGGGTCTAATGAGGAAGTGTATGAATTTGAGTCTTTTATGAGTAAGCTCAAGGGAAAATCCAAGAAGCACTTTATTGCTCTCTTGGAACAACTTGGTGCAGCCAATGACATGATCGAGGCTCATGAAGAAACCATCTCTAAGATGGAAGGTCATAGTCGTGACTATGCCGATGAGATATCGGATCTCTCTAATGCTCTTGAGGAAGAGCGTGGGCATCGTTTGGCTCTTGAGGAGTCACACAACAATGACCATGCTAAATTAAAGAAATATCTTGATCATGCTCTTGTTGTATCTCGTGTGCTAAATTCCGAGAAGGCTAAACTTGGGGTTGACCATGCTAAACTCGATGAGGAGTTTGATATACTCAACAAGGCCCACAAGGTCTTGAAGGGTGCTCATGCTAGCCTCAAGGAGTCTCATGATCAACTCCAAGTGAAGCTAACCAAGGAAAAAGCCACCTTTCCTCATATGGTATTAATTGATAATGCAAATGCTACTAACCCGTGTTGTGAGCATGTGCATCTTGTGGAGGAGAATGCCAAGTTGAAGGAGCAACTTGAGAAAGGCCTTGTAACATGCATACAAGGTGAGAAGAACCTCAATGACCTTTTGAGCAATCAAAAGGAAGTTGTGGCCAAAGGAGGGAGTTGGGTTTCGCACCCAAGTCCAAGAACAAGAAGAAGAATGACAAGACCAAACGACCTCCCCCTCTCAAGCAAACTTTTGTGAAGGAGGGAGAGGGTGCTCCTAAGGAGAAGAAGAACAATGTGAAGGGTGGTGATGTCAAAAAGGGCAATGCCACCCCTTCCAACAAAGCCGGCGACTTTAACCCTTCTTATGTGTTGTGCCGTGCTAGTGATGGGCATGTTTATGCTAAATTTGTTGGTTCTCCTTATGAGTACATTGAATGGTCTATTTGGGTTCCTAAGACCCTTGTTACTAACATCAAAGGACCCATTACAAAATGGGTACCTAAAACCAAGCATTGATCTCTTGTAGGTGTTTGCTTCCGGTGGGGGATCATGGTTGCTCGGTAGTGGAGCCACAAATCATATGACCGGAAGCAAGGACTTGGTGGTGGACGTGCACAAGGTCCCTTCTATGCCCACCAACGTCGAGTGGGGTGATGCCTCGTCTTCTAAGGTATTGGGTCTTGGCAAGGTTGTCATTTCTCATGATCTCACGATCGAGAAAGTCATGCTTGTTGAGTCCCTTGCTTACAATCTACTTTCCGTTCGTCAACTTGCACTCATGGGCTTTGCCACTTTCTTTGATATTGATACCGTGGCCCTCTTGTGGAGCAAGACTCTTAAAGTAGCCTTTGTTGGGCATGTCGAGAACGGTCTTTATGTGATTAACTTTTCGGAGCGACCCACTAAGACCGCGACATGCCTAATGGCTAAAGTTGATGTGGGATGGCTTTGGCATCGCCGTTTAGCCCACGTCAATATGAGATCTTTGCAAAGTCTTCTCAAGGGGGACCATGTCCGTGGACTAACAAATGTTAGTTTTGCCAAAGATCGTGCTTGCAGTGCTTGTATCAAAGGAAAGCTACATGAGAAGGCTCACCCTCCCACGACTATCATCTACTCGAAGAGACCCTTGGAGCTCCTTCACATGGATCTCTTTGGGCCTCCATCCTTTGATAGTCTTGGGGGTAGAAAGTATTGCTTGGTGATTGTGGATGATTATTCAAGATACACTTGGGTATATTTCTTCAAGAGGAAGAGTGAGACTCAACAAACCGTCATCGACTTTGCAAATGAAGCTCAACGTCAACATGATGCAAAGATCTTGACAATAAGGAGTGACAACGGCACCGAGTTCAAGAACTACACCTTGGATGAGTTTCTTAGTGATGAGGGGATCAAGCATCAATATTCTGCACCATACACCCCTCAACAAATGGTGTCGCGGAGAGTAAGAACCGGACGTTGATGGATGCGGCAAGGACCATGATGGCGGAGTTCAAGTCTCCTTACAACTTTTGGGCCGAAGCCATCAACACAGCATGTCATGCATCCAATCGGCTCTATCTCCGCAAAGGCTTGAACAAGACTCCTTATGAAATACTTACCGGTAACAAGCCCAACCTCAAGTACTTCCGGGTGTTCGGGTGTAAGTGTTTCATCCTCAAGAAAGGTGTTCGTTTGTCTAAATTTGAGGCTAGAGCTCATGAGGGCATATTTGTTGGTTATGATACAAACTCTCATGCTTACCGTGTCCTCAACAAGTCCACCGGACTCATTGAGGAGACGTGTAACGTGGAGTTTGACGAGAATAATGGCTCCCAAGTGGAGCAAAGTGGTACTTGTGATGTATGTGATGAAATTCCTCCCCAAGCCATAAGAAGAATGTGTGTTGGTCATATCCTACCCATTGAGGAACCCCTTGTGGCCGAAGGAGAAGGACAATGCTCCACTCAAGTGGAGCCATCACCAACCCAAGACCCACACGCTTCCGAAGAACAAAGTGAAGGCCCTCAACCTCTTGAACAAGATCAAGGGCAAGATCAACCTCAAGATGAGGATGAACCACCAAGTGATGCCCAAGGTCAAGTTCTCCCTTTCGAGCAAGTTCAAGATCAAGAACAAGCTCAAGACGGCGCTCAAGATGATCAAGTTACCCCACCTACTTTCACTTCAGAGGAGGAACTAGAGCATCGTGCCATGAAGATCGCTTCCAAGCTCACTACCAAAGGTCATCTCATGGACAATGTGGTTGGAAGTCTAAGAAAGGGGGTAAGCACTTGTAGACAGTTAGCAAACTATTGTGAACATCACGCGTTTGTTTCTTGTGTCGTACCCCAAAAGGTTTATGAGGCGCTCGAGGATCCGGATTGGCTCAATGCCATGCATGAAGAACTCAACAACTTCGAGCACAATCAAGTATGGAAGTTAGTGCCAAGGCCGACCGGGAATCATAATGTCATTGGAACCAAGTGGATATTCAAGAACAAGTAAGATGCTCATGGGGTCATTGTTCGCAACAAGGCTCGTTTGGTGGCACAAGGCTACTCCCAAGTCGAGGGTATCGACTACGGTGATACCTTTGCTCCCGTTGCTCACCATGAATCTATTTGTTTGTTGATTGCTTATGCTTCTCATCATAATTTCAAGCTGCAACAAATGGATGTGAAGAGTGTTTTTCTTAATGGTCCCATTAATGAGTTCGTTATGTCAAACAACCCCTGGGGTTCGATGATCCCTATTTCCCCGATCATGTGTATCAACTCCACAAGGCGCTCTATGGCCTTAAACAAGCCCCACGTGCGTGGTATGAGCATCTTACAGAGTTGTTACAAGATCGTGGATTCAAAATCGGGAAAATCGACCCCACTCTTTTTACTAAGAAGGTCAAAGGGGAGTTGTTTGTGTGCCAACTATATGTTGATGATATTATTTTTGGTTCCCCTAACAAAGCTTTCAATGAAGAATTTGCCACTCTCATGACCTCAAAGTTCAAGATGTCTATGATGGAAGAGTTGAAGTTCTTTCTCGGGTTCGAAATCAAGCAAAGACGAGAAGGAACCTTCATCAACCAAGCCAAATACACTCAAGACATGCTCAAGAGATTCAAGCTAAGTGATGTCAAGCCGGCCTCCACTCCAATTTCCGTCAAATGCCAACTTGACATTGATCCCAATGGTAAAGCGATGGATCAAAAGGTATATCGCTCCATGATTGGATCCTTGCTTTACCTTTGTGCATCTAGACCGGATATCATGCTGAGTGTGGGAATTTGTGCACGGTTTCAAGCCGCACCTAAGGAAAGTCACTTTGTGGCGGTCAAGTGAATCTTTCGAGATTTGGCTCATACCCCAAACTTTGGCTTACGGTACCCAAGAGGAGCCAACTTTGATCTTCTGGGCTATACAGATTAATATTGGGTGGGAGACAAAGTGGATAGGAAGTCCACCTCCGGAGGGTGCCAATTGCTTGGTTGCTCTTTAGTGAGTTGGTCTTCTAAGAAGCAAAGTTGTGTATCTCTCTCGTCCACCAAAGCGGAGTATGTGGCTGCCGGTAATTGTTGTGCTCAACTCCTATGGATGAGGCAATCTTTGAAGGATTACGGTGTCACTTGTGATAAAGTGCCTCTTTGGTGTGACAATGAAAGTTCCATCAAGATCTCTCTCAACCCGGTGCAACACTTCAAGACGAAGCATATTGAGATTCGATATCACTTCATCCGAGATCACATTAGGCGAAGGGAGATCAAGCTCGAGTATGTCAACACTCATGATAACCTTGCAGATATTTTCACGAAGCCCTTGGACGAAGCAAGATTTTTCACGAGCTAAGGCATGAGCAAATATCATTGATTCGAGCAATGTGGTTTGAACCCTTGCACACCCCACCATACTCATCACGCTTTCTTGTCTAGGTGTAGGCATGGACATAGGGGGAGTGTTGTTCTCTCAATGAACTTTCCCTCCCCCAGTATGCATAAATTGATCAAACTCTTTCACATTAGCCATTTTTGATGGTACTTGTGCTTCAAAGACGAGTCTCGGTCATGGGCCCAAGGATAATTCTTTGCGGTGCCATACCAAGTGACTCATACATAGGTGGATTAGGCCACCGCCCTCTCTTCCTGAGAGTTGTGGTTAGTGTGTTGGTCTTTGCTGTCTTGTGCTTTCTTTCTCTCTGTGCCGTGTTTGTTCCGTCGTTTGTGCTTGCTTCTTGGCTGTTCGGCGTCTTGAAGGTTGTCTTGCAATTGTCGTTTCTCTCTCGTGTGAAACTTGCACTTTCTTGGGGTTACGGTACTACCGTGCACTACTAGGAAAAAGCTTATAGACAGGCGCTTACTAGTAGTGCGGGTTTATACCCCTCGGTGCTGCTACTTACTAGTAGCGCGGTTGTTTTACCCCTCGCTGCTACTAAGTTGATAGTAGTAGCGCGGGTTTTTAACCCTCGCTACTACTAAGCACTCTCTACCGTGCCCCCCCGGGACATGCCATAGTAGTAACGTGGGGTATGAACCCACGCTACTACTAAGTACAAGGTAGGTGAAATCTCCATATCCTCGATCGAATCCCTCCTCTCTCCCTCACTCTCCCCCCTCTCTCCATAGTCCTCCCACGCGCGATTCCCTTCCTCATCCACCACCACCGCCAGCCTCGCACCTCATGCCTCCCCCAAATCCGGCGACCTCCACACCCACCGCAGCCCCCTGCCCCTCCTTCCTCCTCCTCTAATGTTGGAAGGAGAGGCAGATCCAGCAGAGCGCCATCAATGGCGGCCTCCAAATCCTCCATGGACACAACCATAGGTGAGTTGTTATTCCTACTCCTCTCTCTCTCTCTCTCTCTCTCTCTCTCTCTCTCTCTCTCTTCATCTTCCAGATCAAGCAGAGCGCCATCCATGGCGTCATCTAGGTTTTCGGCTCCAACTCCGGCGACCACCGGTGAGTTGCTGCACCTACTCCTCTCTATCTCTCTCTTCGTCTTCTAATCCTTGTCTCTTTTTTGTAGCAGCAGCAAAGGAGAAGTGTATCACCATGGACGACTTCATCCCCTCTATGATCAACATCGACCTTGGATGAAGAGGACGATGACGCCTAGCTAGCAGCAGCAGCCATGGGTGGAATTTATTTTTTAAATTCCTAATTAGTTAGCAGTAGCGAGGGTACAGACACATGCTACGTACTACTAGTTAGTAGTAGTGCGGGTGGTATCCACGCTACTACTAATGGATGTAGTAGTAGCGCGGGTGGCACCCGCGCTACTACTACCAGTTAGCTGTAGCGTCGTATCAGTAGCGCGGGCACCCGCACTACTAACGTACATAAAACCCGCGCTGCTGCTAGGCTTTTCCCTAGTAGTGGTGGTGAGCCACGGTACTACCGCGGGTGTTGGTGGCTATGTGCGTGCACAGTTGCTTTTCAGGGGCACGGTACTACCGCTTCCATCGCGATAGCAAATTTTTTACTGCCTCTAGAAGAGCGGTACTACCGCCCAGCGTGCGGTACTTCCGCCCGGGAGGTACTACCGCGATGAACTGCAGTACTGCTGCGCCCACGCGAGCGGGTGGGGGTTAAGACCAGGGCAGGGGGAGTTCTAACTCCCCCATACCCATTCATCTCTATTCCCCACCCCGTCTCTCTCTCTCTCTCTCTCTCTCTCTCTCTCTCTCTCTCCTGCCCAAGAATGACGCCGGAGGCCCTCACCGGATCTCCGTCTCCAGCCGCTCTCCTCGGATTCCGACCGGTGGGATCGTTCCCCACCTCGCCCCCTTTCCATGGACCAAGGTTTTCCCCCAAGTTCCTCTCCTTTTCTTTCATTCTTGTGCTTCTAGGTCTTGGGGAGATGCATGTGGTGTTCTTGATATTTTTGGCTAAATCTGTGCAAGAGGAATTCGTAGGAGCGTGGTAGTGTAGTAAGCATGTTCTTTGGATTGTCAAAATAGTTTTGTTTGATCAACTGTAGTACCGATGTAGACGTGTGGAGGTTCTAGATCCAGATCTGCGGCTCCTGTCGCGTTTTCGATCCGTGCGGTACTACCGCTCCTCCTGGAGCGGTACTATCGCACCCTCGCTCGTAGCTGGCTCCACGCGGTACTTCCGCTCCTTGGTGCGTACTACTGCTTGGAGCGCGGAAGTAAAAAATTACTTCCGCTCCAGGCGCGGTACTACCGTGCCATCCCAGCACGGTACTACCGCGGCTGGTGCGGATGTAATTTTTTACATCCGTACAACGGCTCGATACTACCGTAGATGCATCCTGAGCTCTTTTTCTGTCCAGATCTCGTGCTTATGTGTTTCTTTTGGCTTTGGCCTTGGCATTTGCATTGATCCTTCTTGTTTCTCGTGCATGTTCTTGTGTTTTGTGTCTAGGTGGTGGCTTCGGTTCCCATGCTCGTCGCTCGAGTCCCAGTCGTGACACAGGGTCAAAGCGGCTGCGCAACCAAGATGAAGCTCTAGAGGGGTCCTCTGCCTCCCAACACAGGACCAGGCACACCGCCACCAAGCAGAAGGAGCCCGTCATGGGCATGGATGAGATGCCTCAGGCTGAGTTCGTCATTAGAAGGAAACTCAACCCATATGTGAATCCCCGGGCTAACTTCAGAGGCAATGATCTCTTCTGGACCAAGCAGCAGAATCTCATCTATCTTGATGTGATCAAGGCCAAGCAGAACATCTACGTGTAAGTACACTGGATTGACATGCATCATATGAGGCAGGAAAAGAACCGTGGCTACTTTGGAGAGGCCTTGGATCTGGTGGATCAGTTCGGCATTGAGCACATGCTTACTTTTCACATGGACTTTGATCTAGAAATTGTGGCTCAGTTCTTTGCTTCGGTTCACTTTGACTTCCATGAAGCAAGGACCATGACTTGCATGACCAATGGTCGACGGATGACTGCTAAATGGAAGGAGTTCGTGGAGTTGCTTCAAGTTCCAGATGAATGGCTCGACACGCCCGTTGGAGTTCACCCTCATGCCAAGTCTGAGTCTACCAACAAGAACAAGCTCATGCCCTTCCTTGTTCAGAAGACTCTTCCCAGCAAGAAGAAGGTGTGAGTGTTGAACCCCTTCCTTGACATCACGCATGGGCTCTTCTGGAACACCATCTTTCCATGCATTGGTGACATGGGCCAGGTGCATGCTTACCTTGTTGACATGATGCTCCTTTGTGAGGAGGCTCGTCAGGTTCAGACTCAACCACTTGATGTCTCACATATCATGTGGTGTGAGCTTCAGTTTGTCGTGTTCAACCATAAGGTCGCCATCTATGGGCCTTACCTGTTTCACTTGATCTCCAAGACTTGGGAGAAGCTCTTTCCCAATGATGAGTTTGAAGCCCCGGGATGGATTCGTCATGAGCCCATCAAGCTCCGCATCAAGAGCCAATGGGCTAACACCACCACTGCTGCTGAGTCTGCCAATATGGCTGTGGATGAGGAGGATATTGAGGAGGAAGAAGCTGCTGAAGACCGTTCTGCTGGTTACACTCCTCCCTCTGCCGAGCCCTCTTGGGCAAAGAAGCTGAAGATCAAGATGAAGAGATTGTTCTACATGCAGACCCAGGTTCAGTACAAGGCACATGTTTCTCAGAAGGAGAGTCGCCGTCGCGACAAGAGGATCTTGAGGGCATGTGGCGAGGATGTGTCTAGCGGGTCTGAGAAGCACATAACCCCCGAGGCTGCCTGGATGTCTAAGCAGGGCTACAAATGGACTGATTCTGAGGAGGAGACCATTCCTGCTGCTGATTCCGGTGACGAGGAGTCGTTTTCCGCCTGAGCTACCACCTATGTCATAGGTGCCCTCTCTGCCTTTTTGGTGTCTCGACGCCAAAGGGGGAGGGAGTGTAGGATTTGCGTGTCGTGTGTCGTGTGTTTCGCCTTGTCGCTTTGCTTTCGGTCTGTTGCACTTTGTTTGCCTTGGTTTGGTTGTTCTTGTGAGACTAAGTTCTATCATATGGTGTAAGACATATGCACTCTTACTTATCTTTATGTCTTCGTTACTTAGTTATATCCATCATCTTGCCTACTTCCTTAGTGATGTTTTTTCTATTGCAAGAGATGCCTTGTCTATAAAATATAGGGGGAGTGTTGATCCTAGTATGTGTGCCGTGCAGTCCAAAGCACATCTCTAGAATGCACACATCTCGGGGTAGCCCGTCTATATTTTATAGATGGTGGGTTTACCGATCCCTCATTGGTTATCTCTATGTGCAAATCCCGTATTGTCATCAATCCACCAAAAAGCGGGAGATTGTAAGGGCATACTTGTCCCTTAGTAGTTTTGGTGATTGATGACAATGCTTTTGCGGACTAATCATGTGCATTGAGCTTTTCAGATATATCATGACTGAACACAAGATGATTTGATGCCCCTCAAAGATTATTGAAGACGACGTTTCTCTATGTTTCTTTTCGGTGGAGTTGAGTCGTACGAAAGCCATACTATTAAGAGGGGGTCCGCATTGGAAAGGTTTGGGTGGAATCTCACGTACACATTCCTTTTGCATCGCCTTTCCTTTGGCTCTTTGGAGTTTCCTCCGTCTCACCGTGTCTCTGCGAAATGAAGGAATCCGAGTGTTGTTATTCACAGGCTGGCGGTAGTACTGCTCCCCAAAGCGGTACTACCTCAGGCACCAGCGGTGGTACCAGGCTCCGGCACGGTAGTACCTTGGGATCCCACGGTAGTACCGCTCCTCCTGAGCGGTAGTACCATGAGCTATGGCCTGGCGCTGCTGCACAAGCGGTAGTAGGGGCGGATGTAATTTTTTACATCCGCGCCCTATGCGGTAGTACCGTGCTCTGGCGCGGTAGTACCGTGACGTCTGGCCAGGCACAACGGCATGAGCAGAAGTAGGGGTGGATGTAATTTTTTTACATCCACACCCTACACGATAGTACCGCACCTGGGTTGTGGCAGTACCATGTCGGATTTGTGCACCAAAAAAAGTCAACGGGGGTAGTCACGGATGTAATTTTTTATATCCGTGCCTACCGTGCCTAGACCGTGGCTGCCCTGCGGTAGTACCGCACGGGGTCGCGGTAGTACTGCGCCAACGGTTCTACCGCACCCTATCGGTGCTCATTTGTTCAGGTCCAGGCTCTGTCGCGCCCACGGTAGTACAGCGGGCCACCGCGGTAGTACCGCAGGCCTGTGCGGTAGTACCGCTCCTGTGGTGCGGTAGTACCGCGGGTCGCGGACTGAGTGGTGGGTAACAGTTGGAATTGTCCCCCCACTATATAAGGGGGTCTTCTTCTCCAAGAAGACTTACCTCTTCCCCCAAAAGCTCCATTGTTGCTCCAAGATCCATTTTCGCCCGATCTCTCTCCCTAGCCAATCAAACTTGTTGATTTGCTCAGGATTGGTTGAGAAGGCTCCGATCTACACTTCCACCAAGAGAAATTTGATTCCCCCCACTAATCCCTTGCGGATCTTGTTACTCTTGGGTGTTTGAGCACCCTAGACGGTTGAGGTCACCGCGGAGCCATAGTCCATTGTGGTGAAGCTTCGTGGTGTCGTTGGGAGCCTCCAATTATGTTGTGGAGATTGCCCCAAGCTTGTTTGTAAAGGTTCGGTCGCCGCCTCCAAGGGCACCAATAGTGGAATCACGACATCTCGCATTGTGTGAGGGCGTGAGGAGAATACGGTGGCCCTAGTGGCTTCTTGGGGAGCATTGTGCCTCCACACCGCTCTAACGGAGACGTACTTCCCCTGAAAAGGAAGGAACTTCGGTAACACATCCTCGTCTACATCGGTTCCCCTTTTGGTTATCTCTCACCTTTACTTGTGCAAGCTTATATTGTGTTGCATCTCTTGCTTGCTTGTGTTCTTGTTGTTTTCGCATCATATAGGTTGCTCACCTAGTTGCATATCTGGAAAACCTTCTTTGATGCTAAGTTGAAGTTGGTAAAGAAAAGCTAAAAATTGTTAGTTGCCTATTCACCCCCCCCTCTAGTCAACTATGTCGATCCTTTCAGTGTTGCCTCATGGCCCTTATTTCAAAGTTCCATATCCGAATAGGCATATGACCAATCGCGGGCTTCTCCCAGACATTTATTATTATGTCTACAAATCCATCCTGATACAACCATCCCAATTCAAATTTCAATGGGCGACGGACAGTTTGGTTCGTAGAGTTAGAATCCAAAATGATGGGTGCATGATCCAATAACTGCTCGATATGCTCTAGGGCTCGTACAGTTAGCGGAGGAAATTTTAGTTCCCTTTGATGTCCATGAGCACCGTATCAAGCTTATCATATGTCGGCATAGATCGATTATTAGCCCAGGTGAACTGACACTCTGAAATAGTAGGTCCCCGAAGATCCAAACTGTCTAACAACATTGAATAGGTAAGGTCAATGAGTGTCGAAGCGGTCATTATTTTTCTCTTGATGGTACCTAAAGATATTAAAGTCCTCTCCAATAAGCATTGGATACGGTTATACTTAGTAAAGTTCAGCAATTCATGAAGGAAAGCCAATTTATACTCATCTTGGGCAGTCCCATAGACTACAACCAGGTTTCATGTAAAACTATCAACTTTGTTTCATAAGTGAAATTTGATATGAAAATCTTCGGTCCAAATAGTCAACGAGTCCAAGGCCGTGGTCTGTATCCCAAGAAGGATTCCTCTAAACCTTCCACGATCTGGTAGATTATGCCATGTGTAGTCGAAACAATCTAAAAGGTGATCCAGGACATACAAGCAGAAGTCACATTTACCAGCCTCAGAAATTGCCACAAAATTTATCCCATGTTTGCACACACAATCATTGAAGTGTTGATGTTTAGTCATGTCTGAGAGACCTCTGCTATTCCAAAACATGCCTCTTATGTGGAAACTCTCAGGTTGGCGTAGAACATTTCACCTTCTTTGGGAGGTTTTTGTTTCTTTTTAGAAGAATGCGATTTGAATTTCCACGAAGATGCCGTGAAGTCACGAAACGAGGAACCCGGTCTTGGGTCATCCAAATCAACCTTGGTGACCTTACCAACCAAGTGGGAAATAAGCGGACCATCATATTTGGCATCTGTTTCATCCTCCTCCTTGGTTTCGGGGTTAGGTAGGTTGCTATTACACTTTGGAGAAACCTTAAATCGGCCAATCTCCATATGTTTAAGTACCGCAATAGACAGATTAATGGCACTATCCTTCTTTCCCAAATAAACACCAACGTACTTTAGGTAGTGGAAATGGGAGTATCCGAAAAAGAAAGAAAAGATTGAACGGATGTGGTAGGTGGCATGAGGTCCAAATTCCTCGAGGCCTGGCGGCGCATTGCTTGCTAGCGAATGCTCATCAGACGGAGAGGCACTATAAGTAGAGATGGAGACGGTTACTAAGTCGAAGGGGCGAAGTTAGCCATCCAAACATAATACCCATCGGTGTCTATGATTGGGCTATTGGTGATGTTTTCTGCGACATAATACCCATCAGTCTCTTCCAGTGTTAAGTGGCACAGAACGTTGGATGACACTTCTGGTTGCTGCTACGCTAATACCATAAGACAGTTTGTTTCAGAAGTTTTCATTGATGGCGTTTTATTTTAGAAGTTTTCCTTCATGTGTTGAAATCTTTTTCTATGGACCCAGATAACGCCCGAACATCAGGTACGAACACATGGCAATGTTTTCTATGGTAAATTTAGTTACTTGAGGATGTCAACTTTAATTGGCTAGCATGGCAATTTTCATGCTTCAGTTTGCTTTTGGCAGAAACTTGTCGTGTGTCACTGGAATTTACCAAATTTGCGTCAATGGAATTGCCATCAAAAAAAGCCAGGACCGAGACGCCATGTGTCTAACATGTGGCACTTATCATTTGAGTTTTCTATTACAGCAGGAATCTGGGGAGCGTTTGGTTGCCTGCATATAGGCCAACCAGGCTCGCCTAGGAAGAATCCAGCCTGTTTTGTCGCCTGCGTTTTCTATTGGATCTGCATCGCACGACGTTTAAAGCACCTCTGGGCCTGACTCCCTGGGAACGCTCAGATCAGGAGTTTCTGGCGAGCCAGACCGAGTGGAGCCACACATGCGCATGTGGGTTGGCCCTTTGCACCGGAGGGGGCTGGAGAGATGCGAGCTCTGTACCTGCTTCTTCTTCCACCTCCACTAACCTCCTCTCTAATCTCCTTTCTTCCTTCTCCCTCCTCTCTAATCTCCTTTCTTCCTACACAACAGAGCTCCGATTCGAGATATGCTCTACACGAAAAAGATGCACATCGATGTTACGGTTTCATTTTTGCGATCGATTCCTAGTTTCGTCGACCGTAAATGCTCAATTTTTTGTTCATGTTAGGAGCTATTTTGGACGGTCAGATTCGTCGCACACGATCAACCGTTTGAAATTTTGTAGTTCATCACGACATTCAGGTTGCAAGTTTTTTTATTTCGTTGATCCTACTGCACCGATGCCACAATTACGCACACACTGTATTTCTTCTCCTCGGTCCTCTGTCTCAGAATCCTCCTGTTCGTTCTTTTCGATGCCGGCGCGGTTCTTCTTAATCTCCTATCCCACGTCCTACAATACTGGAGTCGTTTCCGGCATCGTTCATCTCGGCCTCCTCTCTCTCGTCCTACTGCACTGACGCTGCTATGGCGTGAGCACTGCATTTCTTCTTCTCTGTACACTGTCTTCGTGCGGACATTCTCTACACCGACGAGGCTGGTAGCTAGTTCGCCGCGCCGCCGATGGGGTTGCTCGCGCACGACTCCATGCTTGTCATATCGGATACGGAGCCACGACCACCGTCCACTGCAGTCCCCATGGTCCGCCACACACTACATTTCTCATCCATGTTCCTCTGCCTCAGTGCTCCTCCGCACGAACTTCATCTGCGGTAGCGACGCTAGCAACTAGTTCGCCGTGGCATCGGCAAGAACCCTCGCCCGTGGCATCATGTCGGACGCGGCGCCGCGATCACCGTCTACTGCAATTGTGAGGCACAGTGTGTGTGTTAAGTTTAAGTATTAGCTATTAATCATGTAACGCGTATACAACCAAACATCATGTAATTGCTTGAGCCGAGCCAATGCAGGCAACCAAACGCTATGCCAAAATTGCACCCCTAATGGGAGAGGACTAGATGCGGGCAACCAAACAATGTGTAGATGTTAGTTTTCGCCCTGTATTTCCTTGCCCAGGCTCTCCTGAGCCAGCCCAGCTGCTACGGCTGCCAAAGGGGCCCCAATTGAATTCAGAAAATGCTTGGGTTTACCACCGAATAATTTGAGGAGACCCCACTATTATTCTATTCTTTGTTGTTGGATCTTGACTATGGCATCCCAGGTCAACCCCTCGTCACAAGTCAACATGCGCAATGGAAATCAGAAACTGCGGCGGAGCTTCCCCTCCCCTGCTTTGCTCTGCTTTGTTCTGCTCGGCCGAGAATTTTTTTTAGAACGAAGGCTCAAGGGGGAGCCCGACTTTGAATTAACAAAGCCATCAACCGGCCAGGGATTACACAAGGCCATCGTAACAACCACTAAACAACTGCAAAAAGCCGCTAACAAGAACAGAAAAAAGCAGCAGATACATAGTGTTGTCGAAGCAGCTTACAAGCACCAAAGACTAAGCCCTATAGGGATAAGCAAATTAAGCACTAGCTAGAAGCCGATGGCGTCCACCAAGTGAAGTAGATCAAGCTGAGCAAACCGGAGGGGTTCTTCATACTGAGACAAAGTCCAGCGATGGTCACGTCCTCATCTACACCGAGAGGTGACACCTTCTTCGATCCACTCCTCTCCAAATCCAGAGGGGACCCCTGCCCCTCGCCTTGGCTCGAAAGGCGCCGGACCGCTGGAATATGGAGAAGCTCACCCTAGAGCCAGGATAGGACACGATGCCGGGCACCATGGGAGATTCTCAACCCAACACAGCGCTGAACGAGGAACCAGACGAATTGCCACACCGCAGGTCACCGCTACAACCACCAAGGGGAAAAACTGCACAAAGGCACTGACACTGAACAAACGAACAACGAGTAAGATGAAGCAACCTTACAGGAAGCAGATCAAGCCCGAATGTATAGGCTCCATGCCCAAGCCACCGCATCAAGTTGCTGCTAGTAGAAGAGAGGAGCCCTATCCCCTCCCTGCCCAAGAATGGCGCCAACCGGCGAGCAAGCAAGTAAGGATACCGCGAGCAAGCCAAAGCAGAGCATCACTGCTACATAAACAGAGCACCAAGCTTCATCTCCCTCGCTGCTGACGCAGCCAACCCGACACCCACCTCACATCACTCTACACACTCCTACCATGCCCAAGACGACACCTTCAAGAAGGTGGCGACGCACGTTGCGCCGTTGCCGTCCAGTCTTGAAAAGACAAGGGTTTTCACCTGGGTCATGGAGCAGGAGGGAGAGGAAACGAACCTCGACAAAGCCTCCGAGGAGGAAAACGGCACCTTCCTGTGTCGCCGATGTCGTGGCCGGATAACCAGCCAAGGATTTCTCCCGGTCCAGTTCCGCAGCTCCAAGCAACCCCACCTGCCACGGATCCGGCGTCTAGAGGCCGCCGGCGACCAGATCCGGCGAGGAGGAGCGCGCTGAGGGGGAGTGGAAGCTGCCTTCAGATCCAGGCGCGAACAGGGGGGCCGCGCCCCTGCTGCGACTGGCGCCAGCGCCCGCCGTCACTCGCCGCCCTCGCGACCAAGAAGACGGGGGGCAACACCCGCCACGCCGCTCGCCGCAGAAACGGCGCCGCCGCACCATCCGAGGCCGCTGCCTCGGCGCCCTAAGCCCTCCGCGAGGAGCGAAGCAGCCAGATCCTCGCCGCCACCGTCCTGGGCGACCACGCGGGCTTCGCCGGAGGCCTCCTCGGGCGGTGGCGAGGGGGCAGGAGGAGGGGAACGGGGGCCGGCGCCTAGGGTTTTCGTCGCCACCCGAGTCGCCCCGAGTGGAGCGACGCGGGGGCCAAAGGGGGGCTCCTCCTCTCACCCGTTTCAGACTAGTCCTCGGCCGAGAAATGGAGGAGGAGGCCCCGCCGGCGGAGCCTCGGTCACAGCGGTTCGTGCTGTGGCTGCACGGGCTGGGGGACAGCGGCCGTGCAAACGAGTCGGTGGCCGGGTACGCCTTCGCCGGCGCCCGCTGGGCCTTCCCCACGGAGCCCACCGCTCCTGTCACATGCAACCGTACGTATACATCGGACCTCCTTGACTTCCGTTGCTTCTTTGCTTGACGCTTGAGCTTGACACTCTCGTCTCTAATCCGTAAGTGTTCCGCATCAGGTGGCATGCTGATGCCGTCGTGGTTCGACATCCACGACACGCCCATCACCTCCGTAAGCCAAACACTCAATCCTCGCATCGCCCTTAGATCCACCCAAAATCATGTATGCAGAAATTGATGGCCGTGACGTGTAATGAATCCCCTCCCCTCGGCGATAGAAATCCGTGAGGGGCGAGGCGAACGTGCAGAGGGCGGTGGAGAGAGTGCACGCCATGATCAACCAGTAGATATCCGCCGGGACAAGGCCGGAGGACGTCTTCGTCTTCGGGCTCAGCCAAGGAGGTACGACCTACTCGAGCTTGCTAGTAGTACTCCTACATTCTCTAGAATACTGTAACATACTACGAACGAATCGCATGAGCAGGCGCGCTGAGCATTGCCAGCGTGCCGCTGTATCCCAAGACGCTGGGGGGCTGCGCCGTCTTCAGCGGCTTCCTCCCCTTCAGATCCTCCTTCGCGTCCAGGGTGACGGACGAGGCCAAGAAGACGCCGGTGCTGTGGGTGCACGGGCGAGCGGACTTCCTGGTCCCGATCGAGGCCGGCAAAGACGGGATCAAGTTCCTCTGGGGACGGCTCGGCATGAGCTGCGAGTTCAAGGTGTACGACGGGCTCGGCCACGAGCTGGCGCCCTACAAGCTCCTGTACGGCGAGCGGTGGGCCGATGGCGGGGGTGGTGGCTCAGGTGAGCAAGTTCAAGGGACGAGCGTGGATCCTGGCGTCCCGAGGAGCAGGGGCTCCTGCAGCTGTGGCTTCAACTTCTTCTCCTGGTCGTAGCGCGCCGTGAACCGCCGAGTAGAGCGAGTTCTTCCTTTACCGTGCCAAATGGTCCAGCATCCACCCGTCCGAAGGTGGAGGTTGATTGACTAGGGATCACACATTTTGATTTTCTACGTGCATTTCTCGCTACATCAAACTTACATTAAGATGGCCCCCATATTGATCGTGGGATTCACGTGAGTGTACGCTCACCATGGGTCAACCACCTACTGTTCACGGACGACAGCCTCATATTTCTTGGCGCAAATCTTCAGAGTGCGCTAAGATTGAATGAGATCCTGCAGATTTACGCAGAATGCTTCGGACAAGCAGTGAACAAGGCCAAAAGTTCAGTTTACTTCAGTCTGAATGCTACTCAGCCTTTTCGTGAGATAGTAAAGCAAGAACTGGGAATTCTATCTGAAGCTTTCACGGAACGATACCTCGGTCTACCGACAGCGGTAGGACGTATAACCAGTGGCTCCTTCGACCACATCGGAGAGAAGAGCCGCACAAATATGCAAGTCTGGTCAGAGCGCTTCCTTGCATGCGCAGGAAGAGAGGTACTACTGAAATCAGTAATTCAAGCCATCCCCACCTTCAGTATGTTTTGTTTTCTATTGACGAAAAAACTTTGCAAAAAACTTACATCTTCAATGGCAAAATATTGGTGGAGCAGCTCCATCGATTGGCAATCCTTGCATTGGCTATCCTGGGAGAAACTGTCAGTAGCAAAGGTTCAGGGAGGCATGGGGTTTAGAGAGCTCGAGAAATTCAATCTAGCGCTTCTTGGGAAGCATGGCTGGCGGCTAATAACCCACCCCAACTCCCTTTGCTGTCGTGTCCTCAAGGGAAAATTCCCAGACTGTGACTTCATGCAGGCCAATTCTCCATCCTCCTCATCAGCGACATGGAAAGCTATTATTGCGAGGAGAACGGCACTGCAAGCGGGATTGATCAAGCGTGTTGGAAACGGTGAATCAATCTCTATCTGGAACGATCCTTGGATCCCCACATCCACTTCCCTCAAGCCCATGGGGCGGCTAGGGAACGATCCGCTTGAGCGTGTCTCGGAGCTTATTGATTCTAATACGGGGTCCTGGGACTGTGAAACAGTACGACGTAACTTTCTTGCACCAGATGCGGAGGCCATATTAAACATTCCTATTCGGTGCAATGGTGGAGAAGATTTCTTGGCATGGGCCTTTGAAAGATCCGGAGAGTACACTGTAAAATCAGCCTACCGTGCTCTTGTGACTCAGAACGAGCATCGAGCTCCAGAGGAACGGATGATAGAGGGAACTTCAACTTCTCAGAAACAGTTGTGGACTGCTCTATGGAAACTCAAAGTGATCCCAAGAGTTCATGTTTTCATCTGGAGAGTTCTCAGAGGGATACTACCTGATTATGCCAACATGAAATACCGTTATATCTGCACCAACTCTCTGTGCGAATTGTGCAAAGCAATGGATGAAGACCTCTTCCATGCATTGGTTCATTGCTCACACGCGCAAGCTTTCTGGTCTACAGCAAAGGAAGTCATTGGTCTCAAACTTCCACGGCTGCATCCGGACACATGGGCGCGAGACCTAGTGGTTGACACTAGATTCTTAGACTTGGACAGATGCAAGATCATTACAATCATGCATTCAATCTGGACCTCGAGGAACCGCTGGACACACGATGAGGAAGATTATGACCCCGCCCAAGCAATCAGATGGGCTCGAGATGACCTATGTATACTCGATATGCCTCCGAACCAGCGACAAAGCATGAGGAGTCGGAAGTGGATCCCACCCCAGCCCGGGTGGATCAAAATCAACACAGATGGCGCACTCGACACACAACTCCGGGTGGGAGGCGCGGGAGGAGTTTCCCGCTCGCATCTCTCCTTCATGGGTGCATGGTGCAAGCCAATCCCAGGTGTTACTGACCCTTTCATTGCCGAAGTTCTAGCATTGCGAGAAGGAGTGTTATTCACCCAGCTGAGGGGCTTCTCGCATGTGGCAATGGAAGTGGACTCCTTGGAGGTAGCGAACCTCTGGAATTCGCATCATAGTCCTAGATCAATTGTGAAGCCTATCTTCGATGAAATCAAGGAAAGAGCTGCGAGCTTTGTCTCCTTCCCAATTCAGCATGCCGCAAGAGAAGCCAATTGTTCAGCTAATCTTTGCGTGAAGCATGCGACTAGGCTTTCAGTTTCAGATGTTTGGATGGACACCTGCCCATCCTTCTTAGTTAGCAGCTTCTTAGCTAATTGTAACCGGATCTCTATCATGCAATAAAGCTCCTTAATTTCGCGTAAAAAAAAACCTTACATTAAGAGTATCTTCAACAGCCGCGCAACGCGCAGCGCGCTAAAAAGTAGTTTGCGGCACGCCCATCGCCAGGTTTGGCGCAACGCACAACGCTGGCTCCAGCAACTGCGCGCTAAAATGCAGCGCGCGCGAGCAGCCCGTACATGTCCATATTTGTTGCATTTTCGACACAAAAAAATCACATAGATATAAAAAATGATACAAACATATTTTACATAGTTCATAGCATAATAGATAAACAAGTTCATAGCATAGATAGATAAAACCGAACTATGGTACAACTACATAAAATAAAACTACGGTGCATTTAGATAAAACTACGGTGCAGCTCAAACTACTCCGAGTCCTCATCATCATCCTCATCCTCGGAGGTGTTGTTCGAGGTATCGATCCATATGTCCTCCCAACGTTCATCGTCTGACGTAAATATCGACCTCCCACCTGCTTCAACAATATCACACTGCGGTATCGCCAATGCCTTCCGCCGACGCCGGTCTACCCGCTCCGCGCGGCGCCTTGCCGTCCTCTCCGCCCAGTAGGCACGCTCATTGGTGACCTCCCTCGGGTGGAGCCGGTGCCACTCCGCCATGGCTCGCTCGTCCTCCTCGGCGACGAGGAGGCGGTGCTGCAGCCGAAGGTGGTCCGCACGGTCTGGTCTGTGATCAGACGAGGCGGAAGGGCGACGGCCTACGCCTGTTCGCGCGTGTGGACGTCCCGGAAGTTTATCTGCGATGGAGGCCTCTCTAGGCGCCATGTCAGCGTGTCGTACGCGCGGGCCGCCTCGTGCGTGGTACGGAACGTGCCGAGGCCGAGCCGGACGTTGCCAGACCGGATCTCGACGGACTACCAGTCGTTGGGGCGTGCGCAGACGCCGAGGTAGCGCGAATATCCCCGGCGGCGCAACGACATGGTGGTGCGGTGGTGACGGGGCGTTGGAAGCGGCGAGGTGGTGAGGGGATGGGCGCGTGGCAGTGTGGTGGAGCGCGTGGCAAGCGTTGCATTTTATAGGCGCGCGTGAAGCGATGCGCCAAATGTACCGAGTGAGCTGTCAAGGGGGCGGCGGCCAAGGGGGGAGGAGTGCCCCCCAAGGGTATGGCCAATATATAGTTGTGACATGATATGGCCAATATCATATAGCTCCATTGATCTCCATCTTCGGGGCTCCATGATCATCTTGTCACCGGCTTGACACCATGATCTCCATCATCATGATCTCCATCATCGTGTCTTCATGAAGTTGTCACGCCAACGACTACTTCTACTTCTATGGCTAATGCGTTTAGTAGTAAAGTAAAGTAGTTTACATGGCGTTCTTCAATGACACGCAGGTCATACAAAAAATAAAGACAACTCCTATGGCTCCTGCCGGTTGTCATACTCATCGACATGCAAGTCGTGAATCCTATTACAAGAACATGATCTCATACATCACAATTCATCATTCATCACAACTTCTGGCCATATCACATCACATGATCAATCGCTGCAAAAACAAGTTAGATGTCCTCTAATTGTTGTTGCATCTTTTACGTGGCTGCAATTGGGTTCTAGCAAGAACGTTTTCTTACCTACGAATAACCACAACGTGATTTTGTCAACTTCTATTTACCCTTCATAAGGACCCTTTCATCGAATCCGCTCCAACTAAAGTGGGAGAGACAGACACCCGCCAGCCACCTTATGCAACTAGTGCATGTTAGTCGGTGGAACCGGTCTCACGTAAGCGTACGTGTAAGGTTGGTCCGGGCCGCTTCATCCCACAATACCGCTGAAGCAAGAAAAGACTAGTAGGGGCAAGTAAGTTGACAAGATCCACGCCCACAACAAAATTATGTTCTACTCGTGCAAAGAGAACTACGCATAGACCTAGCTCATGATGCCACTGTTGGGGAACATTGCAGAAAATTAAAATTTTTTCTACGGTTTCACCAAGATCCATCTATGAGTTCATCTAAGCAACGAGTCAAGGGAGTGAGTTTGCATCTACATACCACTTGTAGATCACGTGCGGAAGCTTGCAAGGGGATGGTGATGATGGAGTCGTACTCGAACGTGATTCGGATCACCGATGACCAAGTGCTGAACGGACAGCACCTCCGCGTTCAACACACGTACGGGACGGACGACGTCTCCTCCGTCTTGATCCAGCAAGGAGGAAGGAGAGGTTGAGGATGATCCAGCAGCACGACGGCGTGGTGGTGGATGCAGCAAAACTCCAGCAGGGCTTCGCTAAGCGTCTACGGGAGGAGGACAAGGTGTAGCAGGGGGAGGGAGGCGCCAAGGCAATGGGTGTGGCTGCCCTCCCCCCTGCCCTCCTTTATATAGGACCCCAGGGGGGGGGGGGCGCCGGCCCTGGGAGATTGGATCTCCCAAGGGGGCGATGGCCAAGGGGGGAGGAGTGGCCCCCAAGGCATGTGGTGCGCCTCCCACCCTAGGGTTTCAACCCCAGGCGCAGGGGGTGGGCCTAGGGGGGCGCACCAGCACACCATGGGCTGGCTCCCCTCCTACGTCAGCCCATGGGACCCTCCGGGATGGGTGGCCCCACCCGGTGGACCCCCGGGACCCTTCCGGTGGTCCCGGTACATTACCGGGTGACCCCGAAACTTTCCCGATGGCCGAAATATCACTTCCTATATATTATTCTTTACCTCCGGACCATTCCGAAACTCCTCGTGACGTCCGGGATCTCATCCGGGACTCCGAACAGCATTCGGTATGCTGCATACTCATATTCATACAACCCTAGCGTCACCGAACCTTAAGTGTGTAGACCCTACGGGTTCGGGAGACACGTAGACATGACCGAGACGACTCTCGGGCAATAACCAACAGCGGGGTCTGGATACCCATGTTGGCTCCCACATGCTCCTCGATGATTTCATCGGTTGAACCACGATGTCGAGGATTCGATCAAACCCTGTATACAATTCCCTTTGTCAATCGGTACGTTACTTGCCCGAGACTCGATCGTCGGTATCCCAATACCTTGTTCATTCTCATTACCGGCAAGTCACTTTACTCGTACCGTAATGCATGATCCCGTGGCCAACACCTTGGTCACCTTGAGCTCATTATGATGATGCATTACCGAGTGGGCCCAGAGATACCTCTCCGTCATACGGAGTGACAAATCCCAGTCTTGATCCGTGTCATCCCAATAGACACTTTCGGAGATACCTGTAGTGCACCTTTATAGTCACCCAGTTACGTTGTGACGTTTGATACACCCAAAGCACTCCTACGGTATCCAGGAGTTACACGATCTCATGGTCGAAGGAAGAGACACTTGACATTGGCAAAGCTCTAGCAAACGAACTACACGATCTTTGTGCTATGCTTAGGATTGGGTCTTGTCCATCACATCATTCTCCTAATGATGTGATCCCGTTATCAACGACATCCAATGTCCATAGCCAGGAAACCATGACTATCTGTTGATCACAACGAGCTAGTCAACTAGAGGCTCACTAGGGACGTATTGTGGTCTATGTATTCACACGTGTATTACGATTTCCGGATAATACAGTTATAGCATGAATAAAAGACAATTATCATGAACAATGAAATATAATAATACTTTTATTATTGCCTCTAGGGCATATTTCCAACAGTCTCCCACTTGCACTAGAGTCACCAATCTAGTTACATTGTGATGAATCAAACACCCATAGAGTTCTGGTGTTGATCATGTTTTGCTCGCGAGAGAGGTTTAGTCAACGGATCTGCGACATTCAGATCCGTATGTACTTTGCAAATTTCTATGTCTCCATCTTGAACATTTTCACGGATGGAGTTGAAACAACGCTTGATGTGCCTGGTCTTCTTGTGAAACCTGTGCTCCTTGGCAAGGGCAATAGCTCCAGTGTTGTCACAGAAGAGTTTGATTGGCCCCGACGCATTGGGTATGACTCCTAGGTCGGTGATGAACTCCTTCACCCAAATCGCTTCATGCGCTGCCTCCGAGGTTGCCATGTACTCCGCTTCACACGTAGATCCCGCCACGACGCTCTGCTTGCAGCTGCACCAGCTTACTGCTCCACCATTCAACATATACACGTATCCGGTTTGTGACTTAGAGTCATCTGGATCTGAGTCGAAGCTAGCGTCGACGTAACCCTTTACGACGAGCTCTTTGTCTCCTCCATAAATGAGAATCATGTCCTTTGTCCTTTTCAGGTACTTCAGGATATTCTTGACCGATGTCCAGTGTTCCTTGCCGGGATTACTCTGGTATCTTGCTACCAAACTCACGGCAAGGTTTACATCAGGTCTGGTACACAGCATGGCATACATAATAGATCCTATGGCTGAAGCATAGGGGATGACACTCATCTCTTCTTTATCTTTTGCCGTGGTCGGTGACTGAGCCGAGCTCAATCTCACACCTTGTAACATAGGCAAGAACCCTTTCTTGGACTGATCCATTTTGAACCTTTTCAAAATCTTATCAAGGTATGTGCTTTGTGAAAGACCTATGAGGCGTCTCGATCTATCTCTATAGATCTTGATGCCTAATATATAAGCAGCTTCTCCAAGGTCCTTCATTGAAAAACATTTGTTCAAGTAGGCCTTAATGCTGTCTAGAAATTCTATATTATTTCCCATCAAGAGTATGTCATCTACATATAATATGAGAAATGCTACAGAGCTCCCACTCACTTTCTTGTAAACGCAGGCTTCTCCATAAGTCTGCATAAACCCAAACGCTTTGATCATCTCATCAAAGCGAATATTCCAACTCCGAGATGCTTGCACCAGCCCATAAATGGATCGCTGGAGCTTGCATACTTTGTTAGCGTTCTTAGGATCGACAAAACCTTCCGGCTGCATCATATACATTTCTTCCTTAAGATAACCGTTAAGGAATGCCGTTTTGACGTCCATCTGCCATATCTCATAATCATAGTATGCGGCAATTGCTAACATGATTCGGACGGACTTAAGCTTCGCTACAGGAGAGAAAGTCTCATCGTAGTCAATCCCTTGAACTTGTCGATAACCCTTAGCGACAAGTCGAGCTTTATAGATGGTAACATTTCCATCCGCGTCCGTCTTCTTCTTAAAGATCCATTTGTTTTCTATCGCTCGCCGATCATCGGGCAAGTCTGTCAAAGTCCATACTTTGTTTTCATACATGGATTCTATCTCGGATTTCATGGCTTCAAGCCATTTGTTGGAATCTGGGCCCGCCATCGCTTCTTCATAGTTCGAAGGTTCACCGTTGTCTAACAACATGATTTCCAGGACAGGGTTGACGTACCATTCCGGTGCGGAACGTGTCCTTGTGGACCTACGAAGTTCAGTAGCAACTTGATCCGAAGTACCTTGATCATCATCATTGGTTTCCTCTTCAGTTGGTGTGGGCATCACAGGAACATTTTCCTGAGCTGCACCACTTTCCCGTTCGAGAGGTAGTACTTCATCGAGTTCTACTTTCCTCCCACTTACTTCTTTCGAGAGAAACTCTTTTTCCATAAAGCATCCGTTCTTGGCAACAAAGATCTTGCCCTCGGATCTTAAGTAGAAGGTATACCCGACAGTTTCCTTAGGGTATCCTATGAAGACGCATTTTTCCGACTTGGGTTCGAGCTTTTCAGGTTGAAGTTTCTTGACATAAGCATCGCATCCCCAAACTTTTAGAAACGACAGCTTAGGTTTCTTCCCAAACCATAATTCATATGGTGTCGTCTCAACGGATTTAGACGGTGCCCTATTTAAAGTGAATGTAGCTGTCTCTAGAGCGTATCCCCAAAATGATAGCGGTAAATCGGTAAGAGACATCATAGACCGCACCATATCCAATAGAGTGCGATTACGACGTTCGGACACACCGTTTCGCTGAGGTGTTCCAGGCGGCGTGAGTTGTGAAACGATTCCACATTTCCTTAAGTGTGTGCCAAATTCGTGACTTAAATATTCTCCTCCACGATCTGATCGTAGGAACTTTATCTTTCGGTCACGTTGATTCTCTACTTCATTCTGAAATTCCTTGAACTTTTCAAAGGTCTCAGACTTGTGTTTCATTAAGTAGACATACCCATATCTACTCAAGTCATCAGTGAGAGTGAGAACTTAACGATATCCTCCGCGAGCCTCAACGCTCATTGGACCGCACACATCGTATGTATGATTTCCAACAAGTTGGTTGCTCGCTCCATTGTTCCGGAGAACGGAGTCTTGGTCATTTTGCCCATGAGGCATGGTTCGCATGTGCCAAACGATTCATAATCAAGAGACTCTACAAGTCCATCAGCATGGAGCTTCTTCATGCGCTTGACACCAATGTGACCAAGGCGGCAGTGCCACAAATATGTGGGACTATCGTTATCAACTTTACATCTTTTGGCATCTACACTATGAACATGTGTAACATTACGCTCGAGATTCATTAAGAATAAACCATTGACCATCGGAGCATGACCATAAAACATATCTCTCATATAAATCGAACAACCATTATTCTCAGACTTAAATGAGTAGCCATCTCGTATTAAACGAGATCCAGATACAATGTTCATGCTCAAACTTGGCACTAAATAACAATTATTAAGGTTCAAAACTAATCCCATAGGTAAATGTAGAGGTAGCGTGCCGACGGCGATCACATCGACTCTGGAACCATTCCCGACGCGCATCGTCACCTCGTCCTTCGCCAGTCTCCATTTATTCCGCAGCTCCTGCTGTGAGTTACAAATATGAGCAACGGCACCGGTATCAAATACCCAGGAGTTACTACGAGTACTGGTAAGGTACACATCAATTACATGTATATCAAATATACCTTTGGTGTTGCCGGCCTTCTTATCCGCTAAGTATTTGGGGCAGTTCCGCTTCCAGTGACCCTTCCTCTTGCAATAAAAGCACTCGGTCTCAGGCTTGGGTCCATTCTTTGACTTCTTCCCGGCAACTGGCTTACCGGGCGCGGCAACATCCTTGCCGTCCTTCTTGAAGTTCTTCTTGCCCTTGCCCTTCTTGAACTTAGTGGTCTTATTGACCATCAACACTTGATGTTCTTTCTTGATTTCAGCCTCTGCTGACTTTAGCATAGAAAACACTTCAGGAATGGTCTTTTCCATCCCCTGCATGTTGTAGTTCATCACAAAGCTCTTGTAGCTTGGTGGGAGCGACTG